>NW_020838023.1:3002417-3070034 GCF_003676395.1 Aethalodelphis obliquidens | reverse complement strand
AAAAAAAAAAAAAAAAAAAAAAAATACCCAGCAACCATAGGGAAGTATATCAGAGAGAATTCCATAATGTTGTAAGGGTCTGAGTATAAAGAATAGGCTTCGATAGGGACACATATAGAAAGGTGAAGCAAGAGAAGACAGTCGTCTCCTGATGCCTCATTATCCCCTAGAGAGATTCTTTGAGGACAGGATCCTTCTGGATACAACAAGGGTTTGTGTTGCAGGTGGGCATAACTGTCTCTCTGCTAGACTACCTCTTTGTTGTACATGGGGAGAATCCCTTTGGGAGAGGCAAGAGTCAAAGTTCAATATGAGTATTCATGCCAGTTCTTCAGAGTTGTCTGGAAAATGCCAGTTGCTTGGGGAAGGGACTTAACTCAGACCCACAGGAAGCTGAGCTTGGGTTGCAGTCCCTGCCACCAAAGCAGGGGAGTGGTTGGTCTCTGTCAGTCCTTTGCAAGGCAGTCTGAGCCTCAAGATTTATTCACTGGACAATCTTGCTTGTCTTTCTCCACAACCTCTTAAGTACCACCAAGTTGGTTTTTTAAAAAAAAAATTTGGCCACGCTGCACGGCATGTGAGATCTTAGTTCCCTGAGCAGCGATCGAACCTGTGCCCGCTGCACTGGAAAAGTGGAGTCTTAACCACTGGACAGCCAGGGAAGTCCCAAGTACTGCCAAATTTTGACCTAAAGCTACCTTTCTGATACTACCTCCTGCAATCCCCCTTCATGCATTCTGTGCTTTCCTTTTTTCTTTGAATATTTCCTGTTCTATCTTTCCTTGAAGGACTTGCTCCTATTGGAACATCTAACCACTAGCCCTGAACTTGCACTTATCTCCTCCATCAACTTCACATTTCTACTACATAACTTTCAGAAATTGTATTAAAAGTTGCCCCTTTATAGAGTCTCTCTTTCCACTCACCTAACATATTCTGGATTTTGACAAGGAAGTGCAACATTTAAAAAGCTAAGTATACTATTTACAAATTAAAATATTTCTTGAGTAACTGTGTATTTATCATATTCATCAAAACTAAGTAATACAATATTGCCTTTGTTCGAAAATTCTATTTAATTAATTAAAAAATGCAAGGGACCCAAACTGACTCAGAAATGTCAGGATATTTTGTAGGAATTAAAGTTTTATGAAGAGGCCAAGCCAAGATATCACTGTCAAACTTCTGGTAAAAGTGACTACAGACTTCTAAGCCACAATTTCCATGAAGCTTTGTCAGTCAGGCAATGAAATGTGAGCTTCCTTTAAAAAGTCTATAAAATTGCGTTATTCACAAGTTTAGGAATATAGCATATGTTAAATACAAATGATTTTTGATGCAAACTGCAAAACTCAAGCGGGACCTAAAAAGACTCTGAAGAAGAAAGACCATACCTGAGACAGACATTTATTAAACTTTGAGAAAGTATCAAACAAGAATTTAGGTAAAAACTCATGTGACACTTAATTGCACCCAAGTAGCTGGCACAGAGTGTATTTCAGAATGGTGTGAAATTGCTTCTTGGCTAGGAAAATGCATTAAATAAGTAAACAGAGTTTGCAAAATAATAATCTATATTTTGGAGAGCACTAATAAATAAACGTATCATGCAACAGAATGTACTACTTGTGATTTGTTTTGTTGAATCATTACCATTGGAAAATGTTTCCTAAGTACTTATAATGTGTGAAGAACTCTCCACAACACAAAGACAGATGTGGCCTCAACCCAGTGGTTCTGCAACCTAAATAAAACTGGTAATAAAGCAGACATAAAAACACCAGAAGACAGATGACCTACACGGAGGTGATGCAGTTTGCATATGGTTTCATTTTTTGGGTTTCTACTTTAGGACCTCACCCATTGCTCTAGGATTTTAAAAGGATGCCATGTGTGAGATCACAGAATTGGTCCTGTTTTCTGCTTCATAAAGAGTCTAGTATGAGGCTAATGTTAAATCAGTATGTTACAACTCAGTGCATTCAAAGTTTCTAGTTAATAAGAAAATGAAAATATTTTTCTACATATTTTCCCTTATTCTAGTTTTATTTGTTCATACATGGCCAAAATATCATGTTTGCTAGGAATCTGTTATGTGATATCAACAATTTAGTAGAGGACTGTTTTTGATGATGGCCCTTAGAATATCTTTTTAAAGAGTTTTTTTGGTCACTATCTTCAAGCATTTTGCTTTGTAAGTACACAACAGTTTTTTTTTTTTCCTGCCAAAAAACAAGATAACAAGAGAAATAAAATTGCTGAGAAACAGGTAGTCTTAGGAAAAACAGATCAAGCATTATTTCCTGGAGGAGCAGAGGCTCTGAGGAATATGTATCTCCTATACTAGAGGGTCTCAGGTATGTTAATTAAGTGTGTGATATAGGGAGGTCTTATTGTACTACAGAACTGCACCTGCAGCCTTGAAATTTTAGAAGAGCAATGGCTCCTTGGAGGTGTCTCTTTATCAACAAGGATAGACTACCAAAAGACAAGAAAAATATAAGATGGACAACTCAGGTCCAAGGAGGTATTTGGTGACCATCTCTTTCATTATTCATTCAGAAATCTGAATTGAGTGCTTTCTAAAGCACCTATCAAACTAAGAAAATGATGATCACTTTGTACAATTAAGAATTATAAAACTCTTAAACTGTATTGTCTTTTAAATTGTGCTTATATTATAAATAGCTCTTTCTGAATCCCAGTCGCAGAGAAGACTGAGAGATAGGAAGTAAGTAGGCTGACATTTCTGACATGCTATTAGACGTTGAAGTTTCAAAGGATAAGAGTAATATCTATGCATCAACTAGGATAATGCTTGCTTATACTAGGTGCTCAATATTGCCAGGTGAATGAATGAATACACTGTGATAATTGATAGGGAGAAATGCTGGTGCCATAGAAGAACATAGATGATTCCTTGGGAAGAGGAAATCTGCTAATGTATCAACTAGTCAGCTGAGCAAAGCCATGGTAAGCATTTTTGAAGAAGTTGAGAATATTTTAGGTCTTAAGATACAAATTTTCCAGGATGACCAGTGTTTATGCTTTGAAGGATGGAGAGAGAAGTGTTGGGGAGAGAGGGGGTTGAAAAGGTGGGCTGGACCCAGATCTAAAAGAGTTATAAGTCATGCAATTTTAATTAAGGGGGTGATGAGATCAGTCTGTTTGCTACCACTCTGGACGCCACTGTTATTTGAAAGCTTATTTAAAGCAATAATAGCCCCAAACTTCCCAAACTGGGGAGCGAAATAGACATTCAGATTCATGAAGCACAAAGTACATCAAATAGAATAAATCTAAGTAAGTCTATGCTGAGACACATTATAATCTAATTGACAAATTCAAAAACAAAGAATAAATTTTGAAAACAGTAGAGAAAAAATCTCATCACATACAAGGGAGTCCCCGTAAGACTATCAGCAAATTTCTCAGCAGAAACCTTGTGGGCCAGAAGGGAGTAGGATGATATATTCAAAGTGCTGAATTTAAAAAAACATCCAAACAAGAATACTATACATATCAAAATGGTTCTCCAAAAATGAAGGAGAGATAAAGACTTTCCCAGACAAACAAAAGCTTAGGGAGTTCATCACTACTAATCTGTTTTACAAGAAATGCTAAAGGGAGTTTTTCAGATTGCAACAAAAGGATACTGAACAGCAATACAAAAGTACATGAAAGTATAAAA
The DNA here is from genome assembly GCF_003676395.1 of Aethalodelphis obliquidens. Classification (NCBI taxonomy): domain Eukaryota; kingdom Metazoa; phylum Chordata; class Mammalia; order Artiodactyla; family Delphinidae; genus Aethalodelphis; species Aethalodelphis obliquidens. The sequence goes on along the minus strand of NW_020838023.1, from coordinate 3,066,343 downwards.
CCCTGGTAATGGTAAATATAAAAACAAATATAAAATACTATAATTCTATAATGGTGGTGTATAAATCATTTTTAATTTTATAATAAAGTTAAAAAACAAAAATATTAATAATGACTACAGCTACAAAAATTTGTAAATGGATTCACAATATAAAAAGATATAAATTGTGACATCAGTAACGTAGAGTGTGTTGGGCAGGAGAAGTAAAAGAATAGAGCTGTTGTATGCAAATGAAGTTAAATCATTATTTACTTAAAATAGACTGCTATAACTATAAGATGTTTTATATCAGCCTCAAGGTACATAAAAATGTACCTTATGGTACAAAACATGCATACAAATATGCACCAAAAAAGAAGAGAAAGAAATCAAAGAATATGATTACAGGAAATCAAGTAACACAAAAGAAGATAGCAAGAGAAGGAAAAGAGAACAAAAAACTGCAAAACGGACAAAACCCAAAATAGCAATAGTAAGTTTTTCCCTACGAACAATTACTTTTAAAGTAATTGGATTAAGTGGATTACACTCCTCAATCAAAAGGCATAGCATGGCTGATGGATAATAAAACAAGACCCAACAACATGCTGCCTACAATGGGACTTATTTTAGAATTAAGGACACACATAGTCTGAAAGTTAAGGGATGGGAAAAGATACTTAATGTAAACAGTAACCAAAAGAGAAGAGAGGTGGCTATATTTATATCAGACAAAATAGGCTTTAAGTCAAAAGCTGTCAAAAGGGACAAAGAAGAACATTTTATAATAATAAAAGGATCAATTCATCAGGAATATATGACAATTATATGTGTACCCAACATCAGAGCCCCAAAATATACACAGCAAAAATTATAGGAACTCAAGGGAGAAATTTATAGCAATACAATAATTGTAGGAGATTTCAGTACCCAATTTTCAATAATGGATAGAACATCTGGGCAGAAAATCAGTAGGGAAAAAGGGGACTTGAACAAAACTATAGCTCAAATGAACTTAACAGACATATTCAGAATATTCCACCCAATAGCAGCAGAATACACATTTTCTTTTTTCAAATATACATGAAACATTGTCCAGGATAGATCCCATGTTAGGTCACAAAACAAATCTTAACAAATTTAAAGAGACTGAAATCATACCAAGTATTTTTTCCAACCACAATGGTATGAAATTAGAAATCAATAAGAGAAGGTAAATGAGAAAATATGCAAATATATGAATATTAAACAATACATTCCTGAACAACCAATGGGTTAAAGAATAAATCAAATGAGAAATCAGAAAAATACCTTAAGACAAATGAAAATGAAAAAACCACATGCCAAAACTTATGGGATGCAGCAAAAGCAATATTGAAAGGGAAGTTTATAGCAATAAACAGCCACATTGAAAAAGAAAGATCTCAAGAGAACAACTTAAATGTAAAGCTCAAGGAACTATAAGAAGAACAAACAAAGCCCAAAGTTAGCAGAAGCAAGGAAATAATATGTATTAGAGTAGAAATAAATGAAATAGGGACTATGAATACAGTAGAAAAGATAAATGAAACCTATAGTGGTTTCTGAAAAAGAGAAAGAAATTGACAAATCTTTAGCTAGACTAACCAAGAACAAAAGAAAACCCTCAAATTAATAAAATCAGAAATGAGAGAACAGACATTACAATTGATGCCACAGAAATAAGAAGAATTATAGGTAGCTACTATGAATTTTTCACCAACAAACTGGATAATCTAGAGGAAAAGTATAAATTGCTAGATACATACAAACTACTAAGTCTGAATCACGAAGAAAAATAAAGTCTGAACAGAAGAGTAATGAAGGAGATTTAATCAGTAATAAATAAATAAATAATAAATAAATAAATAAAGGAGATTTAATCAGTAATAAAAGCCTTCCAACAACTAAAAACCCTGGACCAGATGGCTTCACTAGTAAATTCTACCAAGCATTTAAAGACGAATTAATGCCAATTCTTCTCAAACTCCTCCAAAAAACTGAAGAAAAGGGAATACTTCCAAACTCATTTTGTTAGGCCAGAACTACACTGATATCAAAGCCAGACAAAACCACCACCACACAAAAGAAAAAAATTACAAGCCAATATTCCTGATGAACATAGATACAAAAATCCTCAACAAAATACTACCAAACCAAAAGAACACCACATTAAAAGTATCATACATTGTGACCAGGTGATGTTTATCTTTGAGATGCAAGAGTGTTTCAACATACACAAAGCAATAAATGTGACACACTACAGTAACAGAAAGAAGGATAAAAATCACAGGGTTATCTCAATAGTTGCAGAAAAATAATTTGACAAAATTCAACACTTTTCCACAAAAAAATGCTAAGCATAGATTCTATGAACCTCAATATAATAAAGGCCATATATGACAAGTCCACAGCTAACATCATACTCAATTGTAATAAATTGCAAGTCTTGTACACTGAAAACTGAAAAACATTGATGAAAATAATTAAAGGAGACACAAACAAGTGGAAAGACATCCCATGTTTATGGATTAGAAAACTTAATATTGTTAAAATGTCCATACAACCCAAAGCAATCTACAGATTCAAAGGGATCCACATCAAAATCTCAGCGACACTTTTTGCAAAAATATTCTAAAATTCAATATGGAACCATAGAAGACTTTGAATTCAGTCAAAGCAATACTGAAAGCAAAACAAAGCTTGAAGCATCACACATCCTGATTTTAAAATATATTACAAAGCTATACTAATTAAAATAGTATAGTACTGGCATGAAGGCCGACATATAGACCAATGAAACAGACTAGAGAGCCCATAAATAAAGCCATGCATATAAAGTCAACTGATCTTTGACAAGTGAACCAAGAACTCACAATGGGAAAGGATGCTCTTTTCAACAAATGGTGATGAGAAAACTAAGTATCTACATGTAAAAGAAAAAAATGTAATCAAAATGTTATCTTATACCATGTACAAAAATTATCTCAAAAAAATTAAAGACTAAACATAACAGCTGAACCTAAAACTCTTAGAAGAAACCAGGGCAAAAGGCTTTTTACTTAGATCTTAGCAGTGATTTTTGGATATTATACCAAAAGCACAGGCAACAAAAGCAAAAATAGACAAGTGGGACTACATTGAACTAAAAAGCTTCTGCATAGCAAAGGAAACAACCAACAGAATGAAAATCAACCTACTGAATGGGAGAAAGTATTTGCAAATCATACATCTGATAAGGAGTTAATTTTAAAAATATATAAGGAACTCCTACAACCCAGTAGCAAAAAAGAAATAACTCTATTAAAAATGGACAATGGACTTGAACAGATGTTTCTCCAAGGAAGACATACAAATGGCTAACAGGTGTATGAAAAAACATCATTAATTGTCAGGGAAGTGTAAAACTACAATGAGATACCATTCATACCTGTTGGGATGGCTATTACCCCAAAAAACAAAGGATAAGTGTTGGTGAGCATGTGGAGAAATTTGAACCCTGTATGTTGTTGGTGGGAATGTCAAATACTGTAGTATCTGTGGAAAATAAGCCTTCCTCAAAAAATGAAAAATAGAACTACCATAAAATCTAGCAATCCTACTTCTGGATATATATCCAAAAGAATTGAAATCAGGATCTTAAAGAGATAGCTACACTCCCAAGTTAACTGCAGCATTATTTACAATTGCTAAGATATGGAAATGACCCAACTGAACATTGACAGATAAATGGATAAAGAAAATGTGGTATATACATACAATGGAATATTATTCAGCCTTAAAAAAGACGGGAATCTGCAATTTGCACAACAGAAGGACAAATACTGTAAGATTCCACTTGTATGAAGCATCTAAAATAGTCCAACTCATAGAAATAGAGGAAACAATAGTGGCTGCTGGGGGCTGAGGGGTAGGGGAAGTGAGGCATCATTTAATGGATATAAAGTTTCACTTACGCTAGATGAACAAGTTCTAGAAATCTGCTGTACAACATAGTGCCTTATAGTTAACGATATAGCGTGTGAGCTTCAACATTTGTTCAGAAGTTAGAATTCATGTTAAGTGCTCTTCCAACAACAACAAAAAGATCAAGCAAAAACAATGGGGCACAAGGAAAGTTTGAGAGCAGCTGGATATGTCTATTACCTTGATTGAGGTGATGGTATCATGGATGTTTGCATATGTTCAAATTCATCAAATTATATATTTTAATTATGTGCTATTCTTTATGTATTAATTATACCTTAATAAATGTTTTTTAAAAAGAGCAGGGGCTCAGGTTTCACTAAGGGGCCATAGATTGTTGATCCCTGCTATAAATCTTGACATAGAGTTCTGTATGTTTGTTCACTGTCTAATTCCCACATCTAGAACAGGGTTTGGTACACACAGGTACTTAATAGATACTTGTTGAATGATATAGGAAGTGAAAACACACTACAGCCAGTAAACACTACAACAACTATAACATATTACAACCAGAGAAATCCAGTAATGGTTAATTTATAAGAATACCTGTATTCATACATGGATGTGAGAATTTTGTATGGGGAAGATTTCAAGATTTAATTTTCAGTAGTTTTTGATTTTAAAAATCACTTTTTATAATATAAGTACAAGTCAAAAGACAATAAAGATTAAGAGTTTTTATAATTCTTAATTGTATAATGTAATCATCATCATGGAAAAGTTGTTAATTTTATTGATTCTTGGAAAAGTTTGGATATGCTGCCTCCTCCCACTAGGAGGTGCAAATTGTACGTTTGAGCCAAGCATGGATTGTCTCTTCCTCGGTGTTAAGTAAGTTTTCCCATCAAGTTTTTCAAGTTTGTGGATGTCCAGTAAATTATCTCCCTTGACCAATCTTTTTTCCTACAAATAAAAGCTGATGAGAAAGTTTGACTCCAAAATAATTTCCTATTAAATTTTTTTCTGTCCAACCCAAACAAAAATTAAACTATTTTAAAACTTTAGACTTAAACATGTATTTAAATGTAAGTGTAGTAAATTATGTTAATGAATTACATTATTTCACTAACTGGTCATATTAAGAAACACACATGCACACACACTAACACCTGAAAACACAATACTTCTGACCCCCTTCTTCCCTTACCTAAAGGGAGAGAGAAAACTTTCCCTCAAAGCAAAGCACATCTGATAGAGACATGAAGCAAACATTTTCACTTGCCTGAAAGTTTTTAAGTATATTTCAATACTAGTATAAATGAATTATAACAAAGTTTATATTTATAACCATCTGAGATTTTGACTTCTTAGCTGCAGGTCCCATGTACTGGAAAAAAAAAGAGTCTTAGATTATTCTATTGTTTATGGTAAAATAGTTTAATGGTATTGCTGTATAATACATACACACTGTTACAATAACTGTATTATTAAAACCCTATCCAATCAAGGTCATAGCATGGAATCCTGGCTTCACCAGTTGGCCCATGAATGTGGTTTAGAATAATTAAATTACTCCATTCAAATAATAATACTAATGAAATAGATATGTACATAGTGCTTGTCCCAGAGCCTGCTGTGATCAGTTTCCAGGGAAAAGAAAGATCTAATCAAGTATGTGTATTTTTCAAAGTATATATGTTAATTTGAAAGCTGAGTAAGTTGCAGAAGTGTTTCAGGATCAATGACTAAAAAGAGAGGACAAAAAGCTTGGTCCTTGGCAAAATAGAGTTGGGAATCATTAATCATTTTAAAGTAAATGTTTCTCTACCTGAATCTCTGCCAAAAGCCTTGACAGAATGCAGACTTCCAGAAGATCCAAACCTGCTGATGACAACAATGTTTGTTATACGGTATGCAATATTATAAAAGATCCTTTCAATGTTTGAGCTTTTGAAAAGATGCCTGTGTCTAGGATTTCTGATAAAACTTACAATTGCTTTGAGTGATATTCAGTTTTAATATATAAGGCTTCATGCCATTACATGCACCAGTTCCATCCTTCATGCTGCATTGGAAGGCTCAGTTAAACCAACTGGGGCCAGTTCTAGAAGCCTTCTTGCCAATGATGACATGGCTTCCTGTCCAGAACCTCTAGGGTATTCTTGTGTAGTCTGACTTACAGAGAAGCCAAAAATTATTGGAGACTCAGATATTTTTGAACCACACCTTGCTTTTTTAATCAGCAGAACTCGATAGAAGTGCTGTGAACTACTTCATGCTCATATTGCCTCATTCATAATGAGTCTGTCACATAAAATTATCCGCCCACACTTTACCAGGAAGAATCTTTGCCTGCTCCTTCATCCATCAGAAGAAAGCATTCCAAATATAAATTTCTTGGCTGCTTTACAGGTCACTACCTATTTTGATCAAGAAAGTGGATGACAAAGCCTTTCAAGTAATGAAGGTTTCCATAAGACCATTTTAACTTGAAATGTTATGATTAAGCTTTTGATATGCAGTCTTATGGAAGTCAAAATTTAGATAATAGAATTTTTAAAAGACAGAGATAAATAGAAAGAAATGTCTACATTACATAATTACAGAACTTACAAAGTACGATATTCCTGCTGGGGAATCAATTTCCTATGCTCCTGTCCAGAACACAAAACAAAACAAAGAAATATTGAACATTTATTGTCCTTTATATATCTGTATCTTACTTTTGTAGATAGACAGCCAGAAAAAAAGCCTGACTTGATAATATTCTGAAAAAAGTACAGCTCTTTAGATCCAGACATATACCTGTGATACTTCCAGGAGATACTCTTTAACTTGAGATGTTATATAGACTACAAAAAGATTTGTAAAAAAATGACTGCGCTCAAATTATAGTAAGGGAGTTATACATAATTTACTTTAAACTAATTAGAGTAGAATTATATAATGAAATTAAACTTGTGAATGATATAGAGTGAAATTGTAATGTTTCATCATTATGAAATTGGTAAAATCTTTAGTTATGAAACAAAGAATTTCTGGCAGGACTGGTTTCAATGTCTCCAATTTATCTTCTTTAATTACTAGCAGTGTTTTAATAGTCTTCTCTTTATTCCATCCCATTCTTGTACCACTACAGCTTAGGTTGAATTGCCATTTCTTTGAATAAGACACTTTATTATTGTTCAAGAGACACACTTTGTTTTCTATCCACAATTGCAAAAATTCCTCTTCAAGTACAGTGTTGATTTTTTAAATTCAGTTTTCAGTTGTACTTTGAGTCCCTCAAAAGCATACTGCAAAATTCTTGCCAGTACATATTTATTACAGAATAATAGTATCACTATTTCTGAGACCCTGGGGTAGGTTCATGAATTTACTTTCTGGTCAGGTTTGTTTTCACAAAGCGTCCTGTTCCACTTTGAATCAGACTTAGACTCAAATTCAATTTAAGCAATTTGTTTAGAAAATGTTGCATGTCTTGTTCTCTTTCCAGGGTTACAGCAGGTAGGGTTATTCAAACCAGTCCTCCCATTGAAACCAACAACAGATGCTGGATAAAATATTTTATGACTACCTTTCAAAAACCATCAAAAATCTGATGAGATAGTAAGGAATTACCAAGCCAAAGTCCAAGGAAAATCTGGAGTGCAAGAGGTAAAGGAGTACTGAAATTGTTTTTGCCCGAGATGCAATTATTAATCAAGGCTAATTTGTACTTTAGTTTTGATGGCTTAAACATGAGGGGAATAGAAGTTAAAGCCCAAAATCTGTCAACCACACAAATCTGATAAGAGATTTTTCCTACATTAAGCTAGGGCTTCAGAGGACTACAGCATTAGAGTAATAGTAAATCAGAAATGAATCTCCCTTCCATCCCCTGAACATTGGGGAAAGTTGCCTTAGAAATGTGTAGAACAGAGTGTGGGGGAAGCCCTAAGAAATGATAATTATAACCAACTTGAAAAAAAGATTTGTAGCTCAAATTAACATCATCTGGTAGTTATAAAATAACCTACAAACTGTGAATACATTTCAAAGCGATCACAGAGTAGTAGTGCCCCTAGGTGTCTTCAAGAAACCAATGCAAATCTGTAGAAAAGTATCCTTTTTTTAAAATTTTCAAAATACCCACAGCTGTAAATTTTCAAGACCATGAGCAGCACACAGTTGAAAATACCAACCATATAAGGATTCATAGCCTTACATGTCAGAATCAGCAAAAACAATAGATGACAGAAACATAGCCACAAAGATTAGAGATATTGTAATTTTCAGAGACAGAGTATAAAATATACTTACTGTGCTTAAAAAATAAAAAGATAAGCCTGAAAATATATACATGTAGAAAAGTGAAAAAATGGTCAAAAGATTTCTTTTTTTAAAAAACAGAGAACTTCTATTCAACAGGCGTATGAAAAGATGCTCAATATCACTAACTACTAGAGAAATGCAAATCAAAACTACAATGAGGTATCACCTCACACCAGTCAGAATGGCCATCATTAAAAAGTCTACAGATAATAAATACTGGAGAGGATATGGAGAAAAAGGAACTCTCCTACACTGTTGGTGGGAATGTAAATTGGTACAACCACTATGGAGAACAGTATGGAGATTTCTTAAAAAACTAAAAATAGAGCTACCATATGACCCTGCAATCCCACTCCTGGGTGTATATCTGGAGAAAACTCTAATTCGAAAAGATACATGCACCCCAATGTTCATAGCAGCACTATTTACAATAGCCAAGACATGGAAGCAACCTAAATGTCCATTGAAAGATGAATCGTTAAAGAAGATGTGGTATAAATATATAATGGAATATTACTCAGCCATAAAAAAGAATGAAAGAATGCTATTTGCAGCAACATGGATGGACTTAGAGATTACCATATTATGTGAAGTAAGTCAGACAGAGAAAGACAAATATATCACTTATATGTGGAATCTAAAAAAAAAGATACAAATGAACTTATTTACAAAACAGAAATAGATTTGCAGACATAGAAAACAAACTTATGGTTACCAAAGGGGATAGCAGGGACAGGCGGAGAGATAAATTAGGAGTTTGGGATTAACATATATGCACTACTATACATAAAATAGATAAACAACAAGGACCTGCTGCGTAGCACAGGGAACTACACTCAATATCTTCTAATAAGCTATAATGGAAAAGAATCTGAAAAAGAATACGTGTGTGTGTGTGTGTGTGTGTGTGTGTGTGTGTGTGTTTGTGTATACACACATATGTATAACTGAATCACTTTGCTGTACACGTGAAACTAACACAAAATTGTAAATTAACTGTAATTCAATAAAAATAAATAAGAAAAAAAGGAAATCTAAAAAAAAGAGAACTTCTTGAAATAAAAAATGCAATAAATGAAAGTATAACCTCAATGGATAATTTTTTTTTTTTATATATATATATATATATACATATATATATATATATATATTTTTTTTTTTTTTTGCGGTACGTGGGCCTCTCACTGTTGTGGCCTCTCCCATTGAGGAGCACAGGCTCCGGATGCGCAGGCTCAGTGGCCATGGCTCACGGGCCCAGCCGCTCTGCGGCACGTGGGATCTTCGCGGACCGGGGCACGAACCCGTGTCCCCTGCATCGGCAGGCGAACTCTCAACCACTGCGCCACCAGGGAAGCCCCTCAATGGATCATTTTAAAAGAGGACTAAGTTGAAGAGAGAAGAGGAACTGAAAGATTAGTTAGAAAAAATTATCTTTAAGTTAACACAGAAAAATTTAAAGATGGATAATATGTAGAACAGTTTAGAAAACAAAGGAAGATTAAGTGGTATGATTAATTGGTTTTCCAGTAGAAGGTGGAGAGAATGGAGAAGAGGTAATACATAAAAATATAATGAATAAAACTTTATTGAACTATCTGAACTGAGAAAGAAACAGATTTAAGATTCCCAATGGATCTCAAAGAGGACTTGAAATAATAATTATTTCAACCTCAGTCACATTAAAGTGAAATTTCAGCATATCAGAGACAGAGTGAACAATCTTAAAACTCACCCAGAGCAAAAAATACAGATTACCTTCAAAGAGTGGTGTGTGGATTAATATTTGACTTCTTAAAAGACACATAGAAGTCAGAGATATATTATAAAAGAAATGAAATAACTGATAATCCATTGAAACTATCCTTCAATAACGTTGGCAAAGTAGAGATTTTTTTTTAAGACAAACAAAAACTGAGAAAGTGCAATGCCTGAGACATTGTAGATGCTCAGTAAATATTTGTTGGTAAGTCAGCTTCTTTGAAGCATTCATTCAATAGCTCCTCTTTTCCTAATATTCTTAGAGGCAGGATCTCTTGCAAATCTAGGTCAGTTTGTATATTATTAAGATACATAAACCAAACATTTCATGGCCCAAATACCTGTGAGTTTGAAGAGTAGCAAGTTACATAGTAATTCCATATTTGAAGTGTTTATGGTCCAGAAAACAATCATATGGTTATCTTCATCTCAGATCCTAATGGCTTTGGACAACATTATACTAGTCTCTGGAATACAGGAAGCATAGTTTCACTTGCTTCCTATGTCAGAGTAGCAATATTTAAGCATTGTTGATTACCACTTGCTAGTGTTACCAAACACCAATGCCACATTGTCCTCATCAACTCCTTTCATTATAATCAGATATTTGGGGAATCGTTCACACAAAATAACTAAAAGAATAAATAATAAACTTGACTTTTTTTTTTTTTTTTTTTTTTTTTTGTGGTATGCGGGCCTCTCACTGTCGTGGCCTCTCCCATTGCAGAGCACAGGCTCCGGATGCGCAGGCTCAGCAGCCATGGCTCACAGGCCCAGCCGCTCCGCGGCATGCGGGATCCTCCCGGACCGGGGCACGAACCCGTGTCCCCTACAACGGCAGGCGGACTCCCAACCACTGCGCCACCAGGGAAGCCCTAAACTTGACTTTTTGAATTTACAATAATTGTCTATACGTTATATTCAGGAGCAAATATTTGGTGTGTACTATAATTTATGTGGACACATTCTCAAATATTACTATGATTTGGCTATATATTCAATTCAGACACTAGTTTTATGCATGTGTTTGTACGTGTGTGTGTGTTGTGTGTGTGTGTGTGTCTATAATATAATGTACTCCAGAACAGAGGGGAGGAAGACATTTTGAAGCAAGTGATTTCTTTATGCTTCCTGAATTAGGTGGTTTCACAATATGTGTGCACGACTCTACTCAGTACTCTGTAATGACCAATATGGGAAAAGAATCTAAAAAAGAGTGACTATATGTATAACTGATTCACTCTGCTGTACAGCAGAAAGTAACACAACATTGTAAGTCAAATATACTCCAATAAAATTTTTTTAAAAAAGAAAGAATTGGCTTTTATATTGTGCATCATACAAAGCAGCTTCATATTTGACTCATTTCATCTTTACCAACATTCTTTGTGACAGTCATGGAGCTTACTGAAAATTCCATTTTTAGATAAGTAAATAAGTAGCTATTCAGAGAGATTATGTGACTTGCACAAGGTCATATCACACAAAATCACCACATATCCATTTTTAGATAAGTAAATAAGTAGCTATTCAGAGAGATTATGTGACTTGCACAAGGTCATATCACCACAAAATGAGGTGCTCAGAGTGACATGGCTGGACAGAGACTGGTACCAAGGACATTTGGGAAAGAACAATTGGAGTCAGGAGATTGCATTCAATGTGTGGGACCTTCTACTTGCCAAGCCTTGTAGTCACTGGAGATATGGAAATAGACAAAGGCAGATACTTTCATTACAATGTTCTTATTCTTATAGGGCCCTCAAGACCAGGCAGCAGTGGAGAGATCACAGTGAAGCTCAGAGAGCCGTTAGAAAAGGGAATGAAAATAAAAAGTTCCTATATACCTACAGAATGGGTAAGGTACAAACACTGACAACACCAAATGCTAATGAGGATATAAAGCAACCGGAAGTCTTACTCATTGCTGGTGGCACAATCACTTTGGAAGAATGTTTAGAAGTTTCCTACAAAGCTAAACGTAGTTTTACCACACAATCCAGCAACATGCTCCTAGGTATTTACCCAAGAGAGTTGAAAACTTATGTTCATAAAAAACTTGTATACAAATGTTTATAGGAGCTCTATTCATAAGTGCCCAAACTGGGAAGCACCCCAATGACCTCCAATAGATGAATGGATAAGCAAACTGTGGTACATCCATACCATGCAATATTTATTCACTGATAAAAAGAAATGAGCTATCAAGTCACAAAAAGACATAGAAGAACCTTAACTGGAAATTGCTAAGTAAAAGGAGCCAATCTGCAAAGCCTGCATACTTTATGATTCCAATTATATGACATTCTGGGAAAGGCAAAACTATACAGTAAAAAGATCAGTGGTCATCAATGATGGAGGGAATGAATAAGTGGATTTTACGGGGATTTTAGGGCAGTGACATTATTCTGTATGCCAGGGGTCCCCAACCCCTGGGCCACAAACCACTACTGGTCCATGGCCTGTTAGGAACCGGGCCGCACAGCAGGAGGTGAGTGGCAAGTGAGAGAAGCTTCATCTGTATTTACAGGCACTCCCCAGTGCTCCCATTACCGCCTGAGCTCCCCCTCCTGTCAGCATTATGGTGACTTGTATAGCTATTTCATTATATATTACAATGTAATTATAAAAGAAATAAAGTGCACAGTAAATGTAATGCACTTGAATCATCCCCAAACCATCCCCCCGGCTCCCAGTCCGTGGAAAAATTGTCTTCCATGAAACTGGTCCCTGGTGCCAAAAAGGCTGGGGACAGCTGCTGTATGCTACTCTAATGTGGATGCATGACATTATGAATTTGACAAGATCCACAGAACTGTATAACATAGAGTGAACCCTAATGTAAGCTATGGACTTTAGTTAATACTGTTCATCAGTGATATTGGTTCACATGTGATAACAAATATACGACACTAATGCAAACTGTTAACAATATAGGAAACTGTGAACGGGTTGGAGAAGACGAGGTATACGGGAACTTTCCATACTTTGTTCATTTCTCTGTAAACCTAAAATGGCTCTAAGAAATAAAGTTTATTCAAAAATAATTTTGCAAGTGCAAGGGGCAAACAGGAGAGAGTGGTAGGGGTCAGAAATGAGGGTGGGTGTTCCATACTTAGGGATAGTAAGGATATTACAGAGAACCTCTTTTGTCACACCAGAGTTTTTAATGGAGTCCCCATAAGTAAGAGCATCTGTTCTGGACACAAAGAACACCAGTGTATCTCTGGTATTAAGGCAGGCAGATGAGAACTGGATTTTTATCCTCTGACTTCAAATCCTGGACCCCTTCCTCTACTGCAAGTTACTGATATAATTACCACGAATTATAAGGTAAATATAGAAAAGGAGGAGAGTTCTGGAGAAAACAGTAAAAGTTATTCTGAAGGAGAACTTATAAAGCAGATATGTGTTCAGAATGGACTTTGCTTTATTCAGCTGGCCCATTGCTCTTTTCTCTTTAAAAACAATATTCAGCAAACAAATTCACATTTCAGGCAGTCAGATGCATTGCTCCCTGAGGATTTAATGATTAAGGGGAAACACTAAGGGAATGAAAGTTACTCTGGAATGTAATTTTCCGAAGTGTTAACTAGATCAGTGTTTTTAGTAAACTCCAGTAGATGGAGCAAGAGAGTAGGCAGCAACCCGTCTTTCAGGGTGCATTTTGAAATAAAGCAGCCGTATTTTCAACAGCTCTGAGTCTGTGTGATTCCTGGCAAGACATTTAGCAGAGGAGGAGAGCAGACAGTTTTATAGCCTCTGTCACTCTTCTTGGCAGAGCCAGAAGACCCTCTGGTCTATTGGACTTGAGGATTCCTTTCCTCGAGAAATGTCTGATGGCAGCCAAGTGATTGCATGTTCCAAGACCCTTGAAAAGGACTCTTCTGCGTCACTCAGATGGTCTTGTGTGCTCGAGGGCCTTTCCAGCTCTGTGACTGCTGGCAGGCAGCTAGACTAAAATCTGTAGAGCTCTTCTGCTTTTGCCACAGGAAGCTACTAGAGCATTTTGATTTTTTAAAAGGCTACAAAAACAAACAAAAATTATGACTCACATCGAGTGAAACAATATTTTTATTCATAAGTGCAACATTTACTAGTAGCACATCTTAGTTTCTCTTTTTACAATTAACCACCTTCTAGAATGAGACAGAACAACATAATAGAGAATAGTATAATTAGAATTTAAGAAAATATCCAAGTGAATATATTATAAATTGAGTCTGGTTACCTATAGAGTGAAAGAATTACAACGCACCGGAAAGCTGTCCCTTCACTCACCCCACCAAATTATAAAGGAAACATCAGCGGCCTCAGTGAATTTTCTGATTACCCACCACTTTCTCTGGGAGCCAAGAACCATGGAACTGTAAATTATATATATATGTGTATATATATATATGTGTGTGTGTGTGTGTGTGTGTGTGTATAGTCAGTTTTCTACATATGATAGTATCTGATTTTATAGAGTTTCAAGGATAATTTTTACCTTCTCATTGAGTAAGTTATTCACTTGTTTCACTATCTGCCAAATCATACTTCTTTTTTTTAAGGCAGCTTCTTGCTCTACCTTTCCTCTTACTGTAGCTTCCTTCTTATAAGGTCATTTTTTTTTTTTTTTTGCGGTACACGGGCCTCTCACTGTTGTGGCGTCTCCGCTTGCGGGGCACAGGCTCCGGACGCGCAGGCTCAGCGGCCATGGCTCACGGGCCCAGCCGCTCTGCGGCATGTGGGATCTTCCCGGACCGGGACATGCACCCGTGTCCCCTGCATCGGCAGGCGGACTCCCAACCACTGCGCCACCAGGGAAGCCCCTAAGGTCAACTTTTGATTAATCACATATGGATTATTTTTGGTTCCTTTCTGTAACCTGTAAATAAAGTTATTGCCCCAAAGTCACTCAGTCAGGAAACAGTATGAGGAAAATAAGCATATGAATGGATATATTACGAGGTATTTAGTGACTATTACATACTTGGTATGGAGGAATATAAAGATGAAAAGAATAAGGTCTCTTTCCTCTGGAGGTTCGTGATCAATTATAGGACAAACCCATGTGAATGAATTACACTCATATAAACATTGCTATAATCAAGGTGTGAATAGGACGTCATGGGAGGTCAGAGGAGAAAACACTTATCTGTGCTTGAGGATATCAAGAAAGGTGTTTCACTGGAGGTGATAGTGGGGCTGAGTTTTAAAGGATTAGCAGAAATTCATCAATTGGACCAGGGAATAAATGATGTTAATGACCATGAAAGCGATATGGACAAAGGTTAAATAATATCTGATTTGTGAAAGGGAAGTAATTTATAATGGTTAGAGTACTGGCTAGATGTGGCAGGAAGAGGGAAGTTAGATATAAAAACACAGAGGGGATAAAACCTGAATGCTTTAACAGAATGCCTGAGGATCTGGGCTTAATTCAGCATTGTCCAATAGCACTTTCTGAAATGATGGAAATGTTCTATAATCTGTACTGTCCAACATGGCAGAGATTAGCCACATGAGGCTATCGAGCATTTGAAATGTAGCTAACGAGAGTGAGGCAATTCATTTTTTGTTTTGCTTAATTTAAATAGATATTTAAATAGTCACATGTGTAGTAGTGACTATTGGACAGCACTGTTTGAATGATGGCAACTACTGAAAAATCATCATTAGTGGAATTTAATGATTTGACTTAAAATTAATGCAAAAATAACACGGATTTTAGTATTCCATTGGAATATATGGTGCTTTTAAAATTAAATATCTTTAAATATCACCACATATTAACTTGTAGTTATGTTCATTTGTGTAAGCAGAGCAATTGCAACTGTCCACTAAGACAAGAATGCTTTTCCAGGCAAGTGAGCATGAGAAGATGTAAATAATCAAATACATTTAACCTAAGTCTGCAGTCCATACAGAAGGAAGTTATGCACCCATATTTGGAGTGGGAAAAAAATATTATTAGAGAGAAGTGATTCCCACCAATTAAGGAATTTCTGCAGAAGAGAAACTTTTTCCAATAGTATACAGATCTACCCAAATCACTTTGAAATCACTGACTTATTGAATTCATAGTATTTGTGTCTGAGTGATGAAAGAGACAAAGCTTGGTGAAAATATGGCCTCTGAAATCCTAGAGCAGTAAGCCTGTGGCAACACTCAAGGCTGGCTTGCTCTTCGATTCCTTCAGTGGATTTCATTGGAATTGAGACTTTCTTTCTTCTCTGTGACTTGGCTGGCTGCCTATTTCACTGGCAGGTATGCCTAGCAGCACATCTCTTTTGGAAAGACAGGAAATGCTTAAAGTCAGTATAACAGCCAGGATCACAAGAGAAGGCACTTAGAAAGGGCTTCTGATCAGTTTGGAAATTTGTCTTAAAATGAAACATTGGCAAATTCATTTTGAATTCTTTACCCTTCCTTTTCTACTAGTTTTCTACTGCTATATAATAAGTTATTACAGACTTCACTTACTTGGTCTTTAAACAATACCCCTTTATTATCTCAGTCTCTGTAGGTTGGAAGTTGAGTCACAGTGTAGCTCAATTCTCATTTAGGGTTTCACAAGGTCAAAATCAGATATTGGAGAAGCTGCATTCTCATCTGGAGCTTAGAGTCTTTATCTATGCTCACTTAGATTGTGGGTAGAATTCAGTTCCTTGTGGTTATGGGACTGAGACTGTCACCTTCCAGAGAGGCCTGCAATTTCCTGCCATGTGACCCTTTTCATAACATGGTGGTTGGCTTCTTTAAGGCCAACAGAAGAGGAGGGTGTCTGTTGCTGTTTTGAGTAGTTGACTTCTGAGCTAATCTGTTTAACTCAGGCCCACCTAGGATAATCTCCCTTTTGCTGAACTCAAAGTCAACAGATTCAGGATTAAGACTCAAGGGGAAGGGGTTATACAGCCATGTGCCCCAGGGGATGGGAATCTAGGGATTCTATGTACCACACATGGTCAGGGCACTCTACTCATATCTGTATTCTAATACTTTATTTTCCCTCATATAATGACATATGCCTATATATCTGTCTTTTACATTAAAGACAGGGATAATATTATAGTAACCTCATCTTTCACAATAGACTCTACAATAGGGTCTTACAGAAGGAAGGCTCTCTCTCTCTCTTTTTATATAATCAGTAGAGTGCCTTTTATATAGTAACTTCTCAATAAAAGGTAATTCTTTTTATCCTGTTTTTGTTATGTCAAATCCTTAAAAAATATACATGTATTTTTATGTGTGTGTGTATATATATACACACACACATATATATACATAAATCTCCCTGTGCAATCAGAGAGTAAAGATTAATTTGTTGTGAAAATAAGACAAAAATACATTTTGAAGTCAACTGGGAGTTCTTGATGTATAAAAGAAACAGTGTTTTGTGATGAGTCTGATGGACTGAGATAGAACTAAGAAATGAACCGCTGACATAAAGACAAAGGAGATTTAAATTTGTATAAAGATGAATCACCTCAAAGGATAAGCATTTTATAGCTAGATTTGGACTCTTGCAAAATAGTAACTTCCACAGTTTCCATCTGAGTCTTTTGTTTTTCCTCTTTGCCAATTAGTAGAACATAACTTGCTTTATGAAAAAAAATAGAAAATGTTTAATAATCATTCAGTCATTATTTTAGGTCTCCAACACATCTCAGAGTAGAGAAGTGTGTTATTGGAAATACGTGGAAGATGCTAAATTAGAGGATGAATTGTGTGTGTGTATTTGTTAACAAATTTTTTAAATGATGTAGAATATTCACTTATGAGGAGGATAGTCTTCCTTAGCCTAAAGCACCTGTAATGGCCTCCTCTGCTGTAGCTACCTTACAAAACACTGCTGCTTCTCCTCATGACCTACCTGCACTACCTGTCTTAGTTTCTAGACCTATAACTAGACTCAGGACCCAGCAGTTCTCAAAAGATGAGGAACAAAGTGTGACCTGCCAGGAAGTGCGCTGCACCATGTACCAAAAAAACTGCATAACTGCATTATTTTCAATTTATATAGATAGAAATCTGTGAAATATGTGTGGGAATGGATATTAAGGGTGTAATGGGGGAAGAAACATAACGTTGAATCAGGCTAAATTTATTCATACGGGCTGTATTAGTCAAGGTTCTCCAGGGAAACAGAAACTATAGAACTGAACTATCTATCATCTATCTATCTATCCATCTACCAACTATCTATCTATCCTGGGCCTTAAGTAGGTACTGAATACTTAATCATGAGCCACAAAATTATCTTGTGGACTGAGCTTTCCATTGTGAACTGGGTGTTGTTTGACCCATAAAACCATAAATTTGGGCATGTACAGTAACCATGACATGAAGGTGGTTATAAGAGATCACGCTTGAGTATGCCTTAAAGGTGTAAGTAAGTTGCATGAAGAAGTAGCCCAAATACCCAAGGCCAATACTCCTGCTACATTGCCTCCTATCTTTTAGCTTGCACTTAGGACCTCAGGGGGAATTCCCTGTGATGAACTGACTGGGGAAGGGAAAACTCAAGCCTGGTTGATAGATGGCTCTGCATGATACGCAGGCACCACCTGAAAGTGGTCAGTTCTATCACTACACCCCTTTCTGGGATATTCCTGAAGGACAGTGGTGAAGGGAAACTCTCCTAGTGGGCTGTGCTTAGAGCAATGTACGCAGTTGTTTATTTTGCCTGGAAGACTAAATGGCCAAAGTTATGAGTCTAGGCCTATTCGTGGACTCTGACCAATTATTTGGCTACATGGTCAGGGACTGGGAAGAAATATAATTAGAAAATTCATAACAAGGAAGACTGGGAAAGAGAGTTATAGATAGCTCTTTCTGAACGAGCAAAGATTGTAAAGACACTGGTGTCCCTTGTTAATGCTCATCAAAGGGTGATCTCAACAGAGGAAGATTTTAATAATACAGTGGATAGGAAGATCCATTCTGTGGATACCTGTCAGTCTCTTTCCCCAGCCACTCTTGTCACGTACGATGGACCATCGTAGATGGAGGTTATTCTCAATAACATGGACTGCTACTCACTAAGGCTGACCTGACTATAGTCACTGATGAGTTCCCAGTCTGCCAGCAACAGAGACCTATACTGTGTCTGCAACACGGTAGCATTTCTTGGGATGATTAGCCAGCTAGCTGACGGCAGGTTGATAACATTGGACCACTTCCACTATGAAAAGGGCAGAATTTTGTTCTTAGTAGAGCAGACACTTACTCTAATGGATTTGCTTTCCCTGCACACAATGCTTCTGTCAAAAATACCATTGCTGAACTTATAAAATACATTATTCTCTATCACCATATTCTAAATAGCATTGCTCTGATCAAAGAACTTACTTCACAGCAAAAGAAGTGGAGCAATGGGCCTATGCTCACGCAATTCCCTGGTTTTATCATGTTCCCAACCAACCTAAGGCAGCTTTCTTGATAGAATTGTGAAATGACATTTTAAAGACTGTTGCAATGTCAGCTATATGGCCATGTTTTCAGAGTTGGGGCAGTACTCTGCAGGAGGCTGCATATGCTCTGAATCAGCATCCAATATATGTTGCTCTTTCTCCCACTGGTACAGGAATGAAAACACAGAAATGGGAGTGGCTCCACTCTCTATTACTCTTAGTGTTCCACCAGCAAAATTTTCACTTCTAGTCCTCACAACCTTAGGCTATGATGGTCTGGAGGACTTAGTTCCACTGGGAAGAATGCTTCCACCAGGAGACACAATTATTATTGTGGACTAAAAGTTAAGACTGTCACCCAGCCTCTTTACATCTTTGAATCAACAGGCAAAGAAGGGAGTTACAGTACTGTCTGGGATGATATTAATTGCCAAGGGAAAGTTGCTACTGAAAAATGGACGTATGGAAGATTTTGTCTGGAACACTGGCGATCCCTTAGGATATATTTTAGTTCTACCATGTCCTATGATTAAAGTCAATGCGAAACTAAAATAACCCAATTCAGGCAGGAGTGCTAATGGTCCAGAACCTTCATGAATCAAGGTTTGGGTCACTTTGCTATGCAAAGAATCATAATCAGTTTAGGCGGTTGCTGAGTGAAAAGGGAATAAAAAATGGGCAGTGGAAGAAGGTAGTCATAAATGCCTACAGCGACTGTGTTACTAGTTGCAGAAACAAGGACTGTAATAATTATGAGTATTTCTTGATTATTTTCTTATAAATATGTTTGCATATATATTAACCAAGTACTTTTGCTTTCTTCCCTCTCTTATCTCCTTATTATCGAACATAAGATATATTAATAATAGTTAATTGTATATCACAGTTTTTAAGTTACAGGATATCAAAAGAGAATAGTGAATATCAGGGAAGATCTTTGAATCCTCTTCTGGAGTTAAGTATTAATGTATTTTCAATTGTATGGAGGATAGCTGTATCATGTTAGATGGAAACATGACTTTGTTATTGTCTTCATTTGGATAGTAAGTATGGTTTAATAAAATGTATATGGGTGCCAAGTTGAC
Source organism: Aethalodelphis obliquidens (assembly GCF_003676395.1). Lineage (NCBI taxonomy): Eukaryota > Metazoa > Chordata > Mammalia > Artiodactyla > Delphinidae > Aethalodelphis > Aethalodelphis obliquidens. The sequence continues at coordinate 3,045,879 of NW_020838023.1, read as the reverse complement.
AAGGGGGGGGGGGTGCCGTGATGATTTTTTGGACCGTCATCTTGTCTAGTCTTCAGTACCCAGTAATTCAATCAAGTGCTAACTTACATGTTGCTATGAAGGTATTTTTTAGATGTGCTTAAAATCAGTTGACTTTAAATAAAAGAGACTTTAAGTAAAAGAGATTATCCCCGATAATCTTGGTTGGCCAGTTCAATAGGTTGAAAGGTCTTAAAAACAGGGCCTTAAAACCTGAAACTTTCCTGAAAGAAGATGGAATTCTGTCTATGGAAAAGAGCTTCAATCCATGCTGGAAAGTTCCAGCCTGACGTTTCTGATGGTCTGCCCTGTAGATATTAGACTTGCCTGGCTAGCCCGTATGATCGTGTAAGCCACTTTATTGCAGTAAATCTCTTAATATATATCTCTTACAGCTTCCATACTCTGAACCCAGACTGGTACAACAGGCATTGAAGCATGTGAATGGAGAGTGGGAAGAAGAAAGGTTAGGATATAAAATAATCATATTTTACTTATTAGGTGATGTTCAAGATAGCTGATAGGCACAGAAGCGTTTTATGAGCTGAAAAGTTACTATTAGCTTGACACAAGACTGGTAAAGAGGCTAAGAATAAGAAGGCAAGAATTTTTTTATACAGAAAAGACTAAGAAGAGATTAAATAAAAGTGGTAAATTGGGGGCTTCCCTGGTGGCGCAGTGGTTGAGAGTCCGCCTGCCGATGCAGGGGACATGGGTTCGTGCCCCGGTCCGGGAAGATCCTACATGCCGCGGAGCGGCTGGGCCCGTGAACCATGGCCGCTGGGCCTGCGCGTCCGGAGCCTGTGCTCCGCAAGGGGAGAGGCCACAGCAGTGAGAGGCCCGCCCACCGCAAAAAAAAAAAAAGTGGTAAATTGATAACAAAACAAATTTAATTTTCTCAGTAAGCCTCTTTTGCCTTCCATGCAAATATACTTTCTCTCATTTCCTCTTCATGAAGATGACTCTGAGGCCAATTTAAGAATGATCCTGAACTGTCTGTGTTTCCATCAGGACTAATACCCCAGGATGTATAATTCCTAGGTCTAAAGTACTTACGTGGGATGCATAATGTTTCCTGAAAAGGTATTGTTGAAGATTTAGCTCTGAGGTTTTTGGAGTTTTTGTCTATCAGCGGGTAGAAATAATTTCTTTCTCTTTTCGAGCTCACCTTGTGAAAGGTAGCAACTTTGTATTTTTGTCCCAAATAAAATTTCTCCCTCTTTTTATTACTGCTCCCTATTAATTAGATTATTAACTACAATGCTATATGTTTTTTTTTAGCCCATGTTTCATTAACGGAATCAAGGTTATGTCAAGATTTTTCCTCACTTTTTCCCCTTTACTTAGTACATTCTGTCTTACAATTAACATTAGTTCCTCCCATATACTAGCAATTGGTAGCTCTCAGTTTTAATTTTTGAAGTCATTGTGAGATTGCTATTCCACTGAAAAGGCTTCTCATTGGTCATTTTGGTCCAGTTGAAGGAGACTTTCTTAGGAGTTACCCTATACTTCCCTTCTGAGGACAAGAAGAATTCATTTGGCTTCAACTAACATGACTACTTGCTTTTATTGAATTTTCCTAGTCCTCTCTTTTCTAAGCTCTGCTTCTGGCACTATTTCACTTTGACCACTTCTTTCCATTCCTATTTCTAAAATTACCCTACCCAGCTTAAGTGTCACTTCTTTCAGGAGATTTATTTTTTAATATTTATTTATTTATTTATTTTACATCTTTATTGGAGTATAATTGCTTTACAATGTTATGTTAGTTTCTGCTCTACAACAAAGTGAATCAGCTATGCGTATACATATATCCCCATATCCCCTCCCTCTTGAGCCTCCCTCCCACCCTCCCTATCCCACACCTCTACATCACCACAAAGCAGCGAGCTGATTTCCCTATGCTGTGCAGCAGCTTCCCATTTGTCACTTCAACAAGAAGTGCTTTCTTTTCCCTGTGAATCCCTAGAGCAGTGGTGGCAAGTATGTTTCTGTTACAAACATCACTAATAGTCATGGCGTTCTCCCATGCTGAGCTGTGGCCTCAGAATCCTTACGAACATAGCACCCTATGGAGTTAACACTGGAAATGAAGACTAACTGTGATCCTATCATACTTCTCAGACCTGAACTTAAAAGGAAGCTCTTTGAAGGTAGGGCACAAATCATCTTTATATTTCTCACAACATACAACACAACAATGTGAATGTATTAAATATCTAATTTAATACAGCTATCTCCCATTTATTAATAAGAACCTGTTCCTCAAAATCAGACAGTCTGAATGAAAATACTAACCAGAAGTTTATTCCCATTATTTATATGGGAAAAAATATAGCAAGTTACTCATCAGCCCCGCACTCCCAATTTCTTAAAAAACAGTACAATTTTTATACATGTCTATTAACTATTTAAAAAATTTCTTCCAGGTCACCAAATGTAATTGATATGCTTATTTAAAAAACCAAACAAAACATTGGAGTAACATGGCCTTTCTTGTGCCAGCAGCATCTAAGATGAATATCCCCTTTGTTGAGATTTGTCCTTCTTCTCAAAATATCTATGTGATTTTGACATTTTATCAATTCTATTTAGAAAATTACTTTTTCCCATGTAATTTGTTTAAAGATGTCATATTGAGTTTTAGAGATATAAATGAATTTTTTCTATATAAATATTGGCCAAAAAACTACTGTGTTAAGAAATATATATTCTATAAAGTTATATTAAAAATGAGGCAGCCTTCTACAAGAAAAATATTTAACTCTATAGATCTGTGTATTTTTGCTTCATTTGCGTATTTAATTCATTGTTTATTCATCCATTCAACTCACATTTATTGATCACCTACCACGGGCCAAATGTCATGTAGGCATTAGGTGTGCAAATATGAAAATCAATTCCTGAAAATTAACTAATAGTCTAATGAAGGGTAAGCATATATAGAAAAATAATTACAAGTTAACACAATCTCTAGTAGACTTGTGGGATCATAGTGGGAGAAGTTACTAATTTTCTTATAGTGATTATTGAGGCCTCTTATAAGAGGTGGCACATGATTTACCTTGAAGAAATAATAAGAGTGTACCATGTAGACTGGTAAGAACAATTGCACAGAGTTATATTAAAAAAATGTTATGTTTGAGGAACTTCAAGAAGTGTTGAATGTCCACAATGCAAAATGTGTATAGGTGAATGGAGACAGATATGACCTAGAAGTTAGTTGGAGCCAGATTCTGAATAGTATATCAAATACTCTAGGAGTTTGGACTTTATCTCTTGGTGGTGAGGACCAAATGATGTAGGTGAGGACCAGATCATGTAGGCGATGTGGGGAAAGAGCTTTAATAAGGCCTCACTTTAGAAAGACAGCCGACAACATTGCTGATTATGGATCATAGTGGGAAGATATTATAGACAAATGTTTTTTTTTTTTTTGCGTTACGCGGGCCTCTCACTGCTGTGGCCTCTCCCGTCGCAGAGCACAGGCTCCGGACGCGCAGGCTCAGCGGCCATGGCTCACAGGCCCAGCCACTCCGCGGCACGTGGGATCCTCCCGGACCGGGGCACGAACCCGTGTCCCCTGCATTGGCAGGCGGACTCTCAACCACTGCGCCACCAGGGAAGCCCTAGACAAATGTTTTTAATGCTCTAAGTCCCATGTACTATGGTAAAAGCCAGTGACATCAACATATTTTTATGAATTAGAGAATATCAATAACTGATAATTCCAATTATAAGAAATTTCCAAAAATTTGTTTCCACGTAATGAAACCTCACTGCAAGAATGGGGCTACACAGTCACTGTGGAGGAGAATATTAGTATTTTATGATGCTGAAGCCTTATGATTATGCCTTAGTGTCTCATGAAAATCTTTCAGGTTCTGCTCAGACAAGGATCCTTGGAGCTAGGCATCTGAAGCAAATCGGAGACACACCTCAGGCTCTTCTTTCTATCCTATTTCCCCAGGCATCCCTTCTTTCTCCTTCTACTGAAAGCCTCATTCAAATTCCTCAGTGGAACTGACCTCATGCCACTGTTATTTAGTCATGCCTGGATATTCCCTTAACCCAGCACTGGTCAAGGATAGGTCAGGCTGGTACCCCGGCCAGACTTTACACGCAGTGTCACAAGACTCTGGTTGAAGAGGCTCAGAGAGCCAGCCTTGTGCATGCCTTTTCTTGAATCTCTAAGAGATATAAATTTGAGCAGCTCTTTATAAGAAGACTTTTGACACCCAGGGAGTTTCATTTAACTCTGATGCCTCATGCTTCCAAGTATGAGGTTAAAATGAATAGGGCTGTATCAGAGCAAACGCTACTCTGAGTGTGTATTGATATGAAAAGAAATGTAAGAGAAAGTTAGCCAACCTAGAGAAAATAAAGTAGCAAATAAACATAATTGTGGGCAGTGGGATTTATCCACAACACATAGTTAAATGCTCAAGAAGTTCTCTTCTCCTTGCTTGAAAATTTATTCCCATGTCTGATGGACAAACAGAAAAATATTAACATCTCAAAGGCATTCGGGATGTTTTACATCCACATGGCTCTTTTGAATATAAAAACTTCATGCGAAGGTATAATATGGCAAAAATGTATTTATCAACTTGATCAGTTTTAATTAATTTTTAAATGTGCTTTTGTTTAGAGGAAAATATTGTTAATAAGTAACTCAATCAGGCGTTGTTGTCTTGAAATTCCTCAGGTATTAAAGTTGAGAGTAAAGGTTTCTATGCAGAAGTCCACAAATTTGTTCCAAAAATTACTGAAAGAATTAGTCATTGAAAGAGGCAAAGTTTTGCTGAAGATTTTTCTTTTAGTCTCTAAGAGTGTACTTTATTTGGAGAAACTAAAGCCCCAGGTTTTCCTATTTTAGAAAAAAAGATAAAATATTGAGAAAATAAGTAAATTGGGAAAAATAGAATTAAATATTTGATGTCTGTTGAATGATCTTTTTTTATGTAGAGTTTTAAAATTTAATTTAATTTAATTAATTTATTTATTTTGGGCTGCACTGGGTCTTCATTGCTGCACTTGGGTTTTTTCTAGTTGCGGCGAGCAGGGGCTACTCTTCCTTGCGGTGCACAGGCTTCTCATTGTGGTGGCTTCTCTTGTTGCGAAGCACGGGCTCTAGGCGCACGGGCTTCGGTAGTTGTGGCACACAGGCTCTAGAGCGCAGGCTCAGTAGTTGTGGCACACGGGCTTAGTTGCACCACAGCATGTGGATCTTACCAGACCAGGGCTTGAACCCGTGTCCCCTGCATTGGCAGGCGGATTCTTAACCACTACGCCACTGTTGAATGATCTTAAATCGATTACTAACATTCTCTACCTCATTATGATATAAATGAAGAACTGCATAGCTTTCTACGGATTATACTGTTTCCATTCATATTGAAGTTATTTTATTTTGGTTTATTTGCAATGAGGCTGAAATTTGGAGAAAATTGTTAGTCTTACATAACTTGGCTTTGTGAAAAATGATGTCAGCTTATCCATTCAAAGAAAATTCAGATTTGGAGATTATATTTGGTTTTATTGAAAGGAAACATGCAACCTTTCAATTCTAATTCATGTTTATATTTTTTTCTTTCTTTTCTTTAAATTTTGCAGTGGTAGGCAAGTCTTCAGTTTGGTGACTTTCAAAATGGCAATAAGTAAGTTCTAAACCCTATAGTATGGATCTTTTATACTTTAAATGAGAGCATAAATTGATATAATTGTAATTAAATACATCTTTATCTAATCACAAATGTAAATGCGTGTCCTCTGTCTCAGCAATTCAATTTCTAGGAATTTATCTTACAGATATACTTTCACATGCACAGAATAATGTATGTATAAGGATAGACTTTGCAGTACTGAAAAATATATATCAATGGGGATTGTTCAAATAAATTATTGTAAATCCATGCTATGGAATATTATGCAAATATAAAAAAATAAAGAAGTTTTATAGGCAGTGAAATTGAAAGATCTCCCATTTATATCAAGTGAAAAAATTCAAGACAAAAAAAAGGCTCCATATGCTAATATATATATATATATATATATATATTTTTTTTTTCCATTATGCGGGCCTCTCACTGCTGTGGCCTCTCCCGTTGTGGAGCACAGGCTCCGGACGCGCATTCTCAGTGGCCATGGCTCACGGGCCCAGCCACTCCGCGGCATGTGGGATCTTCCCGGACCAGGGCACGAACCCGTGTCCCCTGCATCGGCAGGCAGACTCTCAACCACTGTGCCACCAGCGAAGCTCGTTATATGCTAATATTTATGTTAAAAAATCTACATATAAATACTTATTTGTACATAGAATATCTATAGAAGGATATACAAGAAGCTAATAATAGCAGTTGCCTTTGGGGACAAAAGCTGGGCAGAAGTGAAAAAGAAAATTAATTTTAATCATATATATGTTAATATCATTTGAACTCTGTTCCCTGTGCATTTATCACAACTTTAGAAAAATAAATTCTAAAAAAGAAAAGCTATAGTATTTATTCTTTTCTTTCTTGTTAATTTAAAATAATATATATAGATTTAACATCTTTATTGGAATATAATTGCTCTACAATGGTGTGTTAGTTTCCACTTTATAACAAAGTGAATCAGCCATACATATACATATATCCCCATGTCTCCTCCTTCTTGCATCTTCCTCCCACCCTCCCTATCCCACCCCTCCAGGCGGTCACAAAGCACCGAGCTGATCTCCCTGTGCTATGCGGCTGCTTCCCACTAGCTATCTACCTTACGTTTGGTAGTGTATATATATCCATGCTACTCTCTCACTTTGTCACAGCTTACCCTTCCCCTTCCCCGGGTCCTCAAGTCCATTCTCTATGTCTGCATCTTTATTCCTGTCCTGCCCCTAGGTTCTTCAGAACCTTTTTTTTCTTTTTAGATTCCATATATATGTGTTAGCATATGGTATTTGTTTTTCTCTTTCTGACTTACTTCACTCTGTATGACAGACTCTAGGTCCATCCACCTCCCTACAAATAACTCAATTTCGTTTCTTTTTATGGCTGAATAATATTCCATCGTATATATGTGTCACATTTTCTTTATCCATTCATCAGTCAATGGACACTTAGGTTGCTTCCATGTCCTGGTTATAAAATAATATTTTAAATATATTTGTTTGTGGTCTTGGGGAAGATACTAAAGTAAAAGTTTAATATTATTAACAATATAGAGCAATATTTATAAAGATTTTTTTCCTCCATTATATAGTCCTAAGTCAGGCTGCTTTTTCTTATTTAAGTAGAAATGTCAGGGTCAGCCTATTTATTTTAGTGACCTTGAGAACAAATGGACCACCTTGTGACTATTTCAGTCATGGTGATTGGGCTTTACTGTGAAGCCATTTAAATGTATAGGGAAAATGTCCTGATCTTTGTGATGTTTGCATATGGAGAAGCATAGCATAGTTTCACAACGGGAGAGTAGCCATCTGATTTCCTTACATATACTTCTGTAACCTTGAAACTTTATTTCAAAATATATGATGAATATTAACAGAAAAACTCTATCTCTCCAACTATAGCATAGTAGTTCTTCAAATTACTCTATTTTGAACGAGCTGTTGTCAGATAAATGAGGTTTTACTGAATATAGCTATTACAAATATATTTCAAAATATTCAGGGAAGACTATATTTTTATAAGATTTGGCAACTGAAACATATGTTGGCAGAATATTTGAAACATATTTCTAGAGCATTGAAAATTCTCCCCATGCAATTACGATCCTTTAGCTATTGGCATTGTTTCCTGAACAGTCATTTTATTTAGTTTACATTTCGTATCAGAGTGTATTTGGTTCAAGACAACAATGTTTCAAACATTTGGAAAATAAAAATATAAATCCCCTTTTCATTTTCTAACCCCCCCCCCCATTTTTCCATAGAATCCTGACAATATATACGCTTGGCATATAATCAAGTGATATGATTTTCTTTTTCATTGCCCTACTTTTCACATAGTCAGAGGTAAGGCTGAGTGATTTTTCAGGGTACCTATAGTAAGTCTTAATGAGTCTAAGAATTTGTATAGTTAGTGGAATAAAGGATTCCCTCTCTGTGACTGAGAAATAGAATCATACTTTTAATTAGCACCAGTGTATAAGAGTAAGTCTCTTGAGTGTATTTAGTATCTTATTACAGACAATCTTGAGTTAATGGATTATGCTGCATAGTTAATGTTTCTGATTCAATTTTTTGTAACCTCATTTTAAATACATTCATAAGATTTCACGTAGCTAAAGAAGACATACATAATTTGACTATCCCTTAATATTTGTTACTCTCCCAGGCAGTAAGTTGCAATATTTCCTTTGTAATATCAGATTCTCCTTCAACAGCTTCAACAGCTCCAGAATGTCACAAGCCTTTATGTTCACATTAAGGGATACCTTTATGCATCACTATTATAGGAAAGGTTGTGTTTTCTCTCATAGAAGCTATCACATTCCCTTAAATTCTCCCTATGAAAAGGAAGAAAAAAAGAAATTAAAAGAGTTGGTTTTCTGTTCTAGCTATATATACTGAAGAAGAGATGGTCCACGTAATTTGCTGCCATCCTGATCAACAGTCTCAGGGACGGGCATACTGCTCTGCAGAGATCTGTCATCTTTGATGCTAGAAGTGGCAGCAGCCTGTAAGTTTTCAGTGATCCATTATCTCAGTAACAACAACAACAGCAACAAGAATAAATTAAAATTCCATCTGCTAGATACCTTGATGCTTATTTATAAGAGACTAGATATTTTGCAGTCACAATTCAGATGTGTACTTATTTGATTTTTTTTTTTTTTTTTTTTTTTGCGGTACACGGGCCTCTCACTGTTGTGGTCTCTCCCATTGTGGAGCACAGGCTCCGGACGCACAGGCTCAGTGGCCATGGCTCACGGGCCCAGCCGCTCCGCGGCAGGTAGGATCTTCCCAGACCGGGGCACGAACCCGTGTCCCCTGCATCGGCAGGTGGACTCTCAACAACTGCGCCACCAGGGAAGCCCTATTTAAGTTGATTTTGTCTTGATTTTTTAGTAAGTGAACTTAACGAGGTTGTGGAACTCCCATTTTCACAATGTAACCTGCTTAATCTAGAAAATTCTAGAAAACGAAGTCACTTCTGGTTTGCCAACAATCTCCCTCCTGAGGGAGTCTGACATAAATGCCATTGTCTGGACTTCCCTCTGCTATGGTATTTCTTGTTCTGTCTGATTCTGGCGCTCTGTAGACTGACATCCACAGCTACTTTCCCTAGTCCCTGTGGTCTCTGGTCATGTGGTCTCTCCACCTGTCCCAACACCTGGCCAAAGTTCATTCAGTCTAAAGAAAACCCTGTGAGTGTGCTTCTGCCTCTCCTCACCCCTTGGGAGTTGTGTGATCTCATTTGCCCTCCCTACCACTGTTAGCCCCACTGGACTTTGTAAGGTGTGTCCTTAGGTTCATCCATGGAAACACCTCTTTGACCAGTTTTTCATCTCTCTCCAGGTGTGTCTTGATTTCAGGCACCTCTCCAAGTAAAGAATTTCAAAAAGCTTGAAATTTCCTTAGATGTTTCCTGTGATGTAAGGTATAAATTTTCTCTACTGGGATTTTGCCAATCCTTTCTGGGTATTTATATCCTATTTTCTTTTCTCTCCACTTCAACAGGTCAAGACTCAAAAGAGGGGATCTGGCGCTCTTTTCAGGAATCCAGAGAGCATCGAAACCTTAAATTATTACCTTCAAATATTCTCCAAACTCCTCCTTTTTCCAGAGGTCTGTGTGTGTTTAGCTATTCCCTGTGTAGCAGGGAAGCTGCTCTTTGGATACCACCCTCAGTTCTCCTCCACTCTGTGCTTGTTTCATAGACTTTGTTTAGTCTTCTAGGCTCTGCCTCCTGTTCTTCCAAGACAAGCCTATTTTGTAATTCAAAACCACAAACTGAAAACTGTCCCCATAATAAATGCCTGGGGTCTAACATGTAAATAACTCTTTGGCTTTTAGACAGTTGTGTTTATGAATTTCAAAATCCATTTAGCTTCTCAGTTGAGTTCTTTGTTCTAAGTGATACTTGGATGCCCTACTCAGGACCCCAAGGCTAATATTCCTACCATTTTAACAGTGCAGAGAAGGATAAGAGTAATAGGAATGGGGGAAAAAAAGAGAGTTGACTGTCAAACTGCCATTCACTACACATTCATGCATCACATTTCAACAGTACATTCGTGAAGAACACAGAAATCTTCATTACTACATCTTACAGACAAAGGAATAGAGTCTAAGACATTATTTTCCTCTAGGATCACACATCTGGCAAAAACAAACTAGAACCTAGAACAAACTAGAACTCCTTTGAGTTCTTGTAATATGTCATGGTAATCCTCTGATATACTTTACTCTGTTATCTATTTTATTTTTGTTTTAGCTGCCCTAGGCTCCCCAAGAATAGACTTTTATAAATTATTTACATGAACATTCTATATCTGGTGTGGCAGAGGAAAGGCACAAAATGACGTAGTAAGTGAAATGGCAACATCCAGAATTTCAGATTTATGCACAACATACCTAATATAACTTTCCATGTTTTATCTTTTAAAACAAGATAACTCCTCTCTTAGTAAGCCACCTGAAATCCACATTGACAATACAGTTTATTAGATCTATATATGTGTATAGTACATTTAAAGAACAGAAGTCTAACAAACTAACAACTCATCTTAACTTCAGCATTTCATTGTTATACTGCAGTCCTGCAGGTTGTATATACATATGCTCAATAGAGAAAGAGGCAGGTGCTACACACATTGTAATATAGATTCTTGTAGGCACTGGATTTTATCCTAAGTGCAATGAGAAGCTACTGGAAATTATAAGCTAGAGGATGAAGTGGTCTGATGACCATTTCTTAAAAGACAAATCGAACTGCTGAGGAGAGACCAAGTTGAGAAATTGCTGTGGTGAAGCAGGAACATAAAGACGAGCAGAAGCAGAAGAGAGGCTGCTAGAGCTGCCCATGCACGAGATCCCTCCAGTCTGAAGGAGGGCAGTGCAGAAGGAGACAGAGGTAGCCAAGTTAGGATCTGTGCTGGAGATAGAGTAGATGGGACTTTCTGTACTCCCTACCTGGGTTCAGACTACAGAGGGATAAGAGAGGTCAGAAACTCACTATAATTATCTCTTGTGGCTAAACACATCTAATTCAGCTTCTCTGCTAATCTAATATGAAACCTGACCAAAAAAAAAAAAAAAATAGAGAGCTTAATGTACAACAAATAGAAAATGCTTTAATACCACACACTCTAAGAGTCTTAATTATTCATTATCATTTCAAAAGGCACACTGTTTAGAAAAATCATTCAACTAAATGTTGGCACACCAAAATAGACAGTTAATTTATGATTATCATTAATATTAGTATTGTTTTAAGGCCATTGGAATGGGACTTTCCGTTTTTTCCTAGTCCAAGAAGGGTTTATTTTTGTTGATCTTCTTGGCCTGGTGTAAAACCTATCTTTTGAGATTGGCATTCCCCAGTGACTAAGTGGTAAATTATGCTGTCTGGAAAGTTATTGTGAGTTCCACTGTGGTTTTGGTTCAGTAGGTTTTTATGTATTTTTACAAATTTTGTACATACACCCAGAGGCTTTTTGGCACTGGCTACATTTTGACATTCAAGAAAATAAATATGAGCCCTTTAACAGTCTCCAATTCTAGATTCAGCATTTTAAATATACTGAAATATGTATATGAGGAATTTTCTGAGACATGGAACAGAGACTCATTTGGCAAACATTTTTCCTAATATTACAAAAAAGACCTTTCTTTGCAGCTCATTTGATGATATATTTTTTAGGTCATGAGGGGTATATTTTGAATTTGAGCTCTGGAACTTAAAGGAAGTATACTTGATATTCTGAAGATACGTTTTGCATTTTCAGAGACTGGATAAGACCAATGCTAATTGATTTAACCTATTCCTGGGAAAACTCTCAAGCTTATAGTCAACTTGAATTATAGTCAACAGTGTAGTGAAATGCAAAAAGGTTTATGTGGAAATGAAGAAAATTCACTTTTAAAATAAAGCATAACTATTTCAGGGACATAAACGGATGTATTTGCTAATCTTCTTCCCCTCCCATTCATCAAACTAAAATAATCCACTGGCAAAGTAAAGCCAAATGGCATATTCTACTGAAAGTTCAGTTTATAGTGACATAAAACCCTATAATTCTCATATGCATAATTAACCTTCCAAATTGCCTGTTAATCACACAAGTAAATTTATAGCAACAAAGGAATCTTATGGTTATTAAAGGTAAAAAATTACTAAATATTCAGACTTATATAACATACATATTGGAAATTACCCCTGACTTTGAAACTGTGTGCCTCATTCAGGAAGTTATGATACACACTGACACATAGGTAATGGCGGTACTTTAATAAAGGGGAATTACTTTGTACATAATGACACCGAGACTATGTTATGACAGAGGTATACAAAAGTTTCAGAGGCAGCAGTAGTAGTTTGAGGCATAGGATTCTTGGTTCTGTTGTTATTTTCTGCCTCATAGTACCCTCATTTTGCCCACTGTTTTTTCATCTGCCAAGGGATGTCAGCAACTCTTGTCTCCTACCACCTTGAAATGTTGTCAAGGATCTCATATTTTGCTTGGTAATCCCTTGAGATCTTTGGATGAAAAGAACCATAAAAATCTAAAATGTTTTTCTAGGTGGGTGCTTCCAAAATTGGTCCTTTTCAGGGAGCCACCCACTTGGATATTGGATACCCTCCCTGTGTAATGTGGAAAAAGCGGTTGGTGAAAATGTACTCTTCTAGCATCACCAAAAAAACAGACGTCTTTATTGTTTAGAAACTGAAACACACCCATTGGGGAGCACTTCATCATTTTTTTTTTTTTAAGTGAATGAAAACATCACAAGTTGAATTGATGAAATGCAGGATAAGTGCAAACAGACTACATCCTTCCTCTTTCAGTCACAAGGAGTGGTGGTCCGCCAATTCTCCCCCTTTGCACCCTCCCTGTCTAGTAAAGAGCCCTAGTTGGCTCATAAACCATGCCCCTATCCGAGCTACAACTAATTATGCCACTGTTGAGTCACCAACAGAAAATCCCACAGGCTGGTTGCCTTCCTCTTTGTGCTATAGGGCAGTGATCAGAAAGAGAATTTTTTCCCTGTCATTTTTTCTCTTTTCATCTGCATTATTTCCACCCCCCCCTTTTCTTACTCATTTTCATTTCCTCCGATTTCTAATTATCATCCCTACTTTACCCATCCTTTTCTAATCTCAAGGGCTATTTTAAAAGTATGCTTGTTCACCAGATGCAACTCTCCAAGGGCTCATTTGGAAAAAATAACAATCTTTTCTGTCCCTCCAGCTGCCAAAAGTCATCTTGAGTCATGTTTTTGACTCAATTGACAGAAACACTTAATAGAAACGGTTGGCCTTTCCCAGAGTTTCTTCTTACTTGCCATTCCATCTTGTTGATTTTAACTGACTGATAGGATGCAGCATTTGACCAGAGTAGCTTACCTGGTCATCATCCTTTGTATTTTTCCTGTCTCTGTTAAACCTGGCTAAACCAGTCAGATGGAGTGGGTTATAAGCAAAATAAGTGACTGTCAGTAAGCATTCCAGCTCTAGAGTATCTTGTTTGAAACATTCTGGCAAAGTTATTCCCCAAATTGAACCGGATCCTATATGCTAAAGAAGAAATTAGGTAACCTACTTTCTAAACAATATTATTTCTAAATAATATAATAAAAATAATAATAATTATTATTATTTAAGATGCTTCCTTAATAGTGTCATGGTAACAACTCAATGTGAATTACTTCAGAACCATGAAGAGAAACTTGTTTCAAATAGACACAATATTTGTTTTTTTACTTTATGAATCCAAGCAGAGTCCAAAGGAACGACTGCTGATCTTCACTATTTATCTTGTCAAAGTAAAAGTTTTTAAAAGTTGAAAAGTGTGAATCTCATACAAATACAGAATAAACATAGCAAAGGTTTACTTAACTTATTAATGAGGTTTATCACTCAGGGTTCAACCAGGTAAGCAGAATAAGTAAGATATATGGATATACCACTCCTCCCGAACACATTTATTGATTTTTTTGTTTTATTCCAAGGAACTGTTTTACAAATTATGAGGACTGCTTAAGCAAATCTGATATCCCAAAGGTCAGAAAGTCAGGAAGGGAACATCACAAGCAGGCTGGCACCCACAGCATGAGCCAAAGGTTTTTGTGACAGGCAGTTAGGAAAGAATGGTTAAAAGTAGGTTGGAACCCAATAGAGCTCAGGGTGTGTCCTCAGGGAAAGCTTAGACCCTTTTTAAGGCCTTCCTACAGAATACTTAACTTGTGGGCCCACCCAAAGTAGTCTCCCTAAATTAAAATAAAACTGATCAGGAACTTTACATCTGCCAAATCTCTTCATAGAAGCACCTAGGATAGGATTTGATTGGGTAACTGGAAGAATACAGATTCATGCTAGAAAACGGTTGCTGCTTCTTTTTTGTCCTCCAGCTCTCAGGAAGAATATCTCTGTAGCCCACCATAGCTGGAAACATACTAGAAAGGCAATTCTGGAGAATGTAGCTTATCCTAGGCAAGTTGACACACCACAAAAGCCATATCTGAATATTTATAGACTCTATTCTAAGGTCTGAGTGTGTTCTCCCCAAATTCATACATTGCACCTTAACTCCCAAAGTTGATGGTATTAGAAGGTGAGATCTTTTGGGGAGTGATTGGATCATGAGGGCAGAGCTCTCATAAATGAGACTGGTGTCCCGTAAAAGAGGCTCCAGAGATATTCCTAGCTCCTTCTGCTGAGCAAGGACATGGTAAGATACAAACTGGTTAATGTTCAATAAGGCAACAAAACTATAACCTTTGGGGCAATTGGTTCCATCAGACAGAAGACAATTTACATCTCTACCAAACAAAAATCCACAAGTCAAGATGTAACTTCATAGACTTTGAGATTTAATTAATAATAAACAGCAAGTCAAACATAGGCCTAGATGATTAAATGATTTTTGTGTGGGTCTACTAGGCAATGTTTCAGTATAACATCCTTTTGGTTTAGTTCCAAGTACAGTTTTTATTTTTCATAAAAATTTATTAAATATTTCATCTACTTTTATTACTAAATAATAACCTTTTCTTGAGAGTTTAGATTTCCTGAAATATTATATTCTCTCTGCTTAAGCAGAAGTGAGTGTTCTTTTTGCAATTTAATGGTGATATCTTTTGGTCTTCTCAGATCTAGACACATATAACTACTAACCCTTCCTGAGCTATAACTGTCTATCACAGGAGTTTCTCTGTGTACAAAAATGGGAAATGTGTTCTAGGTACATGAGTCCCTTGAATCTATAGGTCCCAAGCAATTAGAAAGGAAGAAAGAAAAAAAGGGGAAAGAAGATCTTTATTTTACTTAAAGGCCCTGAATAAGGGTGACAGAAATATTAGGAAGGGAGAATAAAAGGAGGAAAGAGGAGAAGCATTATTTAGTTGTGAAAATTTTTTCTATGAGGAAATAAGACATAGACCCCAATTTAAAAATAATCAATTGACAATATATGAACAATAAGAGGAAAGAAAATGGTATGTCTATTGAAAATTCCATGCTATTAAAGCTATATATTACTATTTTGAATCCAACTGATTAATCTTTTTCTTTCCTAAACTGAGGACCATATCCTATAAACCAATTATTAAGTAAATGTTCCTAAGTATACATTTCAAATGCACCTTGAAGTTAAAAATTTGGAGGAAAAACCAAAAAAGTCATCTATGTAAGTATTTTTTATTTGACTTAAAAAAATTACTTTGTAATAGAGTCACTACGTTCTTTACTGAGATCTTTAATACAATTGTTTAAGAGTTTTTACCTCATATCAATGAAGACATCACTAACGTTATAAATAGAAAATTCATATTTTGAACTATAAATACTTGTGCTCTGAACACATTCATATTTATATGTATTCAACCTACTGTCTCACTTTAGATGTATTAGGAAGTTATTGCAAGAAATACATAATAAACGTCTAACACATTTCTCTCTCTTCACTGACTCCTTTCCCAGTTATCAGCTAATCAGCTGTCAACATCATTATTCTAAAATTTAAGGATCTTTGTTTTACTTTCTGGCTTAAAATGTTTCCATGATGCACAGTGCCTACCACTTACCTAATGCCACTTACCTAAGCATGGTAGTCAAGGATGAATGCCACTTACCTAGCATGGTGGTCAAGGCTGAATGAATGCCACTTACCTAAGCATGGTAGTCAAGGCCCTTCATGATCCAGACCTTATTATCTCTCTAATTTCAATTTCGGCCATGCACAGTCAGCTTCTATGTGCACTATACCTCCTTCAAAAGGAAAAAGACTTGTTATTTCCCAAATCCTCACGTAAGCCTTGCTGTATCATATTTTCATGTACAATTACCCCTGCAAGAAATACCCTTCACCCACTGTCATTCTCTAAAGCTTCTATTCATCCTTAAAAACAGCTTAGATTCTCTTCCTCTGAGTAAGCTTTCACTATCCTTTCCTCTTCCACCCAGGCAGCTAAGTAAAACTCTTCTGGGTTCTAATGACACTCTCTGGGGATAACTGCTACAGCCCTCAGCTTATCAGTGATTCAGAAGGCTTTTGTGCAAGTTTGTTTCACCCTGAGTGCTGATGCTTTTCTTTCTTTCTCTTGTTCCCAGAATCTAACTCAGGGTTTAATTAGGTAATAGTTGCCTATTCAAAATAAACATTTGTTGAATACTTAATATATTCAGGTCCTCTGATCTGGTGCTGGTTTTGGGAAATTAAAGGAGGTAAGTAGAGAAGCCATTCATCTGAGGTCATGGACATTCTATTACCTTTATTTACTAGTGGGTCTCAAATTTTACCCTGGTTTAAATCTCTTTGTTAAAACACAGATTGCTTGGCCTCCTCCCAGAGTTTCAGATTCTGTAGGTCTAGCCTGGAGCCACAGAATTTGCATTTCTAACCAGCATCCAGTTGCTGTTTCTGCTGCTCAAGGACCACAATTTAAGAACTATTGCTCTATATCCACACAAAGACCAAGATGCTAAAAGAAAATATGTATATTTAATAAAAGCTTATCTAACTGGTCTTGTTTTATTTATAAAGACAACCTTAGTACAGAATGATTTATTCTGTTCCTTTCTAAATCAAGAGAAATAAAAAGATATTTTATTTTACATTACTTATATATATTTTATTTTATTCAATAATGAAGATCAATATTCTGAGTTTTCCATCATAATCATATATTTCCCTCCCCCTTCCCCCTCCCCCTTCCATTACTTTCCCATATGTTTAACAGATGCATTTTTAAAAAAAATGTTGACAATGTTCGTTTTCTTTCAAAATAGTGGAACTTAACTCTTTTGCAGGGAGGGACAGATTATCATAACCCTGCATCTTCCCCTGAAAGCAATTAACCCATTCTCCAGAAAACTGTATATACAGAACTGAGAGTACAGAAATAAAACATAGAGCTATGGCCAATTGCTTTTTGACAAGGATGCCAATTCCACTCAATGGGAAAGAATAATCTCTTCCACAAATGGTGCTGGGACAATTGGATTTCTATGTGCAAAAGAATTTCATTGAACACCTACTTTATTTCATATACAAAAATTGACTAAAAATGGATCAACAATATAAGTGCTAAAAACTGTAAAATCTTAGAAGAAAACCTAGGGGTAAATCTTCATGACCTTGGGATTGGCAACGGATTCTTAAATATGACACCAAAAGCACAGCAGCAACCACAAAAAAATAAGTTGAACTTTATCAAAATTTAAACATTTTGTGAATTAAAGGACATTATCAAGGAGTTGAAAAGATAGCCTAAAGAATGGGAGAAAATATTTGCAAATCCTAGATCTGATAAACATTTAAAATTCAATATATTTAAAGAACTCTTAAAACTCAACAAAAAGACAAACGATGGGCACAGGACTTGCATAGACATTTCTCCAAAGACATACAAATGGCCTAAAAGAACATGAAAAGACATTCAACATCGTTAGTCACTAGAGAAATGCAAATCAGAACCACAATAAGATATCATTTCACATGTGCTAAGATGGATATAAGAAAATAAAATTTAAAAATGAAAATAACGAGTGTTAATGAGGATGTGGAGAAACTGGAATTTTGGTATATTATTGGTGGAAATGTAAAATGATGGAAAGGTAAAATGGGAAAACAGGTTGTTCCTCAAAAAACTAAATATAGAGTTGCTATATGACCTAGCCATTCCACTCCTAGGTTTATACTTCCCCCAGTTGAAAACAGGGATCCAAAAAAATGTTCAATGAAGCATTGTTCACAATAGACAAAAAGTAAAAACAAACAAACAAAAAATGTGTCCATCAACAGATAAATGGATAAGCAAATTGTGATATATACATACAACAAAATATTATTAAGCCCTAAAAAGGTATGAAATCCTGATGCATGCTATGACACGGACAAACCTTGAAAACATTGTTATAAATGAAATAATTGGACATAAAAGGACAAATACTGTATAATTCCAGTTAATGATATATCTAGAATAGGGAAATTCATAGAGACAGAAAGTAGGTTAAAGGTTACCAAGGGTTTCCTCTGGGCAGGAAGGGGAGGTGAAGGAATAGTCAGCAGTTCAGCCCAGGAAAATGGCCAGGAAGAAGCTGCAGAGGTTCCTGAGTGACCAGGGTGACAAAGAGCGTAGCCTGACCACAGAGATCCTGGATGTTTGGTCCCTTAGCTTTAATACCAGATTGAGGTGGTCTGGTATATGCTTTGTATGCAGCATTTTCTATTCTATCCTTGGAACTGGATTGCTATGGCTTCCTGGTGGCATAAAACTTTTGGCAGTGTTTTAGAGCCTGGGAAATAATCCTGCATGAGTCAGTATGAGTTTTTTAATGGGCTCTGTGAAGCAACTGATGAAAATATTTGAAACAAGATTGCCTGCAACAATTATTATTCTTTTTTGTTTGTTTCATATTTACACTGTGTGCTTATTTTTGGTGACATAAGAAGGGAATGAATATGTTGCAGTTCTTGTGAAGAGCCTAATATAGTCTATCATGCATCTTATATGCAAAAGATGCAGTCATGAAAGGCTATTTTTCTCTCCTAAGTTGAAAATCAGAAACTCTTTGAAAACAGTGTTTGAAAGTGTATGCTGTGGTTTTGGTGAAGTATGATTTTCTTGATACAATAATCATTCCAAAAAAAATGCAATAATTTAAGACCATTTGTATTCTGCTACAAACTACATGGTTGAATAAACTGTTAAATGCTTGTAATTTTTAAAATTTTTTTATACAGCAGGATCTTGTTAGTCATCAATTTTATACACAACAGCGCATACATGTCAATCCCAATCGCTCAATTCACCACACACCTCCCCCGCCATTTTCCCCTCTTGGTGTCCATACGTTTGTTCTCTACATCTGTGTCTCAACTTCTGCCCTGCAAACCGGTTCATCTGTACCATTCTTCTAGGTTCCACATATATGTATTAATTTATGACATTTGTTTTTCTCTCTCTGACTTACTTCACTCTGTATGACAGTCTCTAGATCCATCCACGTCTCAACAAATGACACAATTTTGTTCCTTTTTATGGCTGAGTAATATTCCATTGTATATATGTACCACATCTTCTTTATTCATTCATCTGTCGATGGGCATTTAGGTTGCTTCCATGACCTGGCTATTGTAAATAGTGCTGCAATGAACATTGGGGTGCATGTGTCTTTTTGAATTATGGTTTTCTCTGGGTGTATGCCCAGTAGTAGGATTGCTGGATCATATGGTACTTCTATGTTTAGTTTTTTAACGAACCTCTATACTGTTCTCCATAGTGGCTGTATCAATCAACATTCCCACCAACAGTGCAAGAGGGTTTCCTTTTCTCCACACCCTCTCCAGCATTTGCTATTTGTAGATTTTCTGATGATGCCCATTCTAACTGGTGTGAGGTGACACCTCATTATAGTTTTGGTTTGCATTTCTCTAATAATTAGTGATGTTGAGCAGCTTTTCATGTGCTTATTGGCCATCTGTATGTCTTCTTTGGAGAAATGTCTATTTAGGTCTACTGCCCATTTGGGGATTCTTTTTTTTTTTTTTTTTTTTTTTTTTTTTGTGGTACACAGGCCTCTCACTGTTGTGGTCTCTCCAGTTGCAGAGCACAGGCTCTGGATGTGCAGGCTCAGCGGCCATGGCTCACGGGCCTAGCTGCTCCGCGGCATGTGGGATTTTCCTGGACCAGGGCACGAACCCGTGTCCCCTGCATCGGCAGACGGACTCTCAACCACTGCGCCAATACTGAGCTGCATGAGCTGTTTATATATTTTGGAGATTAATCCTTTGTCCGTTGATTCATTTGCCCATACTTTTTCCCATTCTAAGGGTTGTCTTTTCGTTTTGTTTATGGTTTCCTTTGCTGTGCAAAAGCTTTGAAGTTTCATTAGGTCCTATTTGTTTATTTTTGTTTTTATTTCCATTACTCTAGGAGGTGGATCAAAAAAGATCTTGCTGTGATTTATGTCAAAGAGTGTTCTTCCTATGTTTTCCACTAAGAGTTTTATAGTGTCCAGTCTTACATTTAGGTCTCTAATCCATTTTGAGTTTATTTTTGTGTATGGTGTTAGGGAGTGTTCTAATTTGATTCTTTTACATGTAGCTGTTCAGTTTTCCCAGCATCACTTATTGAAGAGACTGTCTTTTCCCCATTGTATATCCTTGCCTCTTTTGTCATAGATTAGTTGACCATAGGTGTGTGGCTTTATCTCTGGGTTTTCTATCTTGTTCCATTGATCAGTGTTTCTGTTCTTGTGCCAGTACCATATTATCTTGATTACTGTAGCTTTGTAGTATAGTCTGAAGTCAAAGAGTCTGATTCCTCCAGTTCCGTTTTTTTCCCTCAAGACTGCTTTGGCTATTTGGGGTCTTTTGTGTCTCCATACAAATTTTAAGATTTTTTCTTCTAGTTCCGTACAAAATGCCATTGGTAATTTGATAGGGATTGCATTGAATCCATAGATTGCTTTGGGTAGTATTGTCATTTTCACAATATTGATTCTTCCAGTCCAAGAACATGGTATATCTCTCCATCTGTTGGTAACATCTTTAATTTCTTTCATCAGTGTCTTATAGTTTTCTGCATACAGGTCTTTTGTCTCCCTAGGTAGGTTTATTCCTAGGTATTTTATTCTTTTTGTTGCAATGGTAAATGGGAGTGTTCCCTTAATTTCTCTCTCAGATTTTTCATCATTAGTGTATAGGAATGCAAAAGGTTTCTGTGCACTAATTTTGTATCCTGAAACTTTACCGAATTCATTGATTAGCTCTAGTAGTTTTCTGGTGGCATCTTTAGGATTCTCTATGTATAGTATCATGTCATCTGCAAACAGTGACAGTTTTACTTCTTCTTTTCCAATTTGTATTCCTTTTACTTCTTATTCTTCTCTGATTGCTGTGGCTAGCACTTCCAGAACTATGTTGAATAATAGTGGTGAGAGTGGACATCCTTGTCTTGTTCCTGATCTTAGAGGAAATGCTTTCAGTTTTTCACCATTGAGAATGATGTTTGCTGTGGGTTTGTCATATATGGCCTTTATGATATTGAGGTAGGTTCCCTCTATGCCCACTTTCTGGAGAGTTTTTATCATAAATGGGTGTTGAATTTTGTCAAAAGCTCTTTCTGTATCTATTGAGATGATCATATGGTTTTTATTCTTCAGTTTGTTAATATGGTGTATCACATTGATTGATTTGTGTATATTGAGGAATCCTTGCATCCCTGGGATAAATCCCACTTGATCATGGTGTATGATCCTTTTAATGTGCTGTTGGATTCTGTTTACTAGTATTTGGTTGAGGATTTTTGCATCTATATTCATCAGTAATATTGGTCTGTAATTTTCTTTTTTTTGTAGTATCTTTGTCTGTTTTAGGTATCAGGTGATGGTGGCCTCATAGAATGAGTTTGGGAGTGTTCCTTCATGTGCAATTTTTTGGAAGAGTTTGAGAAAGATGGGTGTTAGCGCTCTCTAAATGTTTCATAGAATTCACCTGTGAAGCCATCTGGTCCTGGACTTTTGTTTGTTGGAAGATTTTTAATCACAATTTCATTACTTGTGATTGGTCTGTTTATATTTTCTATTTCTTTCTGGTTCAGTCTTGGAAGGTTATACCTCTCTAAGAATTTTTCCATTTCTTCCAAGTTGTCCATTTTATTGCCCTAGAGTTGCTTGTAGTAGTCTCCTAGGATGCTTTGTATTTCTGCAGTGTCTGTTGTAACTTCTCCTTTTTCATTTCTAATTTTATTGATTTGAGTCCTCTCCCTCTTTTTCTTGATGAATCTGGCTAATGGTTTATCAATTTTGTTTTATCTTCTCAGAGAACCACTTTGAGATTTCTGGAGAGCGATCTCTGGGAGAGCTTTTGTCGTTTGATATTATGTGGAGCTGGGAGGTCTCTGGTGGACCAATGTCCTGAATTCGGCTCTCCCACCTCAGAGGCACAGGCCTGACAGCTGGCTGGAGCACCAAGATCCTGTCAGCCACATGGCTCAGAAGAAAAGGTAGGAAAAAAAGAAACAAAGAAAGAAAGAGAGAAAGATAGAAAGAAAGAAAGAAAGAAAGAAAGAAAGAAAGAAAGAAAGAAAGAAAAGAAAGTTATTAAATAAAAAATAAATAATTATTAAAAAATATTAAAGAGTAATTAAAAAAAAAGAAAAGAAAGAAGAGAGCAACCAAACCAAAAAACAAATCCACCAATGATAACAAGCACTAAAAACTATACTAAAAAAAAAAAACCCCAAAAACAAAAACAAAAAAAATGGACAGACAGAACCTTAGGATAAATGGTGAAAGCAAAGCTATACAGACAAAATCACACAAAGAAGCAGACACATACACACTCACAAAAAGAGAAAAAGGAAAAAATTATATATATCGTTGCTCCCAAAGTCCACCACCACAATTTTGGGATGATTCTTTGTCTATTCATGTATTCCACAGATGCAGGTACATCAAGTTGATTGTGGAGATTTAATCCACTGCTCCTGAGGCTGCTGGGAGAGATTCTCCTTTCTCTTTGTTCACACAGCTCCTGGGGTTCAGCTTTGGATTTGGCCCTGCCTCTGTGTGTAGGTCACCTGAGGGTGTCTGTTCTTCCCTCAGATAGGATGAGGTTAAAGGAGAAGCTGATTCGGGGGCTCTGGCTCACTCAGGCCGGGTGGAGGGAAGGGTATGGATGCGGGGCAAGCCTGCGGCGGCAGAGGCCGATGTGACGTTGCAGCAGCCTGAGGTGCGCCGTATGTTGTCCCAGGGAAGTTGTCCCTAGATCACGGGACCCTGGCAGTGGCGAGCTGCACAGCCTCCCTGGAAGGGGGTGTGGATAGTGACCTGTGGTCGCACACAGGCTTCTTGGTGGCTGCAGCAGCAGCCTTAGCATCTCATGCCCGTCTCTGGTGTCCGTGCTGATAGCCGTGGCTCACGCCTGTCTCTGGAGCTCGTTTAGGCAGTGCTCTGAATCCCCTCTCCTCACGCACCCCAAAACAATGGTCTCTTGCCTCTTAGGCAGTTCCATACATTTTCCCAGACTCCCTCCCGGCTAGCTGTGGCGCACTAGCCCCTTCAAGCTGTGTCCACACCGCCAGTCCTCTCCCTGCGCTCCGACCGTAGCCCGAGCCTCAGCTCCCAGCCCCCACCCGACCCGGGAGGTGAGCAGACAAGCCTCTCGGGCTGGTGAGTTCTGGTCGGCACCGATCCTCTGTGCGGAAATCTCTCTGCTTTGTCCTTTGTCCTCTGCACCCCTGTTGCTGCACTATCCTCTGGTCTGAAGCTTCCCCTCCTCCACCTCCCGTCTCCGCCCGCGAAGGGGCTTCCTAGTGTGTAGAAACCTTTCCTCCTTCACAGCTCCCTCCCAGTGGTGCAGGTCCCATCCCTATTTTTTTGGTTCTGTTTTTTCTTTTTTCTTTTGCCCTACCCAGGTATGTGGGGAGTTTCTTGCCTTTTGGGAAGTCTGAGGTCTTCTGCCAGTGTTCAGTAGGTGTTCTGTAGGAGTTGTTCCACATGTACATGTATTTCTGTTGTATTTGTGGGCAGGAAGGTGATCTCCACGTCTTACTCTTGTGCCATCTTGAAGGTCTCTCCTCTGTTAAGTTTTAATAACCGTATTTTCATACACACCAAAAGAAAAATATACTTTTAAAAATATAAGTACTCTCTGTTAAGTTTTTTTTTTTAAAGAAGATGTTGGGGGTAGGAGTTTATCAATTAATTTTTATTTTATTTTTGCTGTGTTGCATCTTCGTTTCTGTGTGAGGGCTTCCTCTAGTTGTGGCAAGCGGGGGCCACTCTTCATCATGGTGTGCGGGCCTCTCACTGTGGCGGCCTCTCTTGTTGTGGAGCACAGGCTCCAGACACGCAGGCTCAGTAGTTGTGGCTCACGGGCCTAGTTGCTCCGCGGCATGTGGGATCCTCCCAGACCAGGGCTCGAACCCGTGTCTCCTGCATTAGCAGGCAGATTCTCAACCACTGCGCCACCAGGGAAGCCCATCTGTTAAGTTTTAATAACCCTAGTATAAGATTTAAAATATTTTATGCACAACTCTGAGAAACTTTATATACTGTGAGCCAATGATGTAAGAAGAGCAGCTCTGGCCTTTTATTAGCAGTTATGATTTGTAGCAATCTTTATTGCCAATTTTCATAACTCTCCTTCCTCTTTTTTTCTTCTTTTCTTTTCTTTTGTTTTCCCTCCTACAATCAAATCTTGAACTAGAGAGTTTGACTCCTGGAATCAATCTCCACCAGACAACATGACGCAAAACTTCCATCTTGTTCCACACTTAAGCTGTTCCTGGCTGGAATTCAATCATATATAACACACATGGCTACTTCAAATTCAAGAGAATTTGAAAAAAAAGTTTGCTTCTGAGGAGACACTTGCTGTATACTAATAGGTATTATTTGAGGCTAGAAATATTGGAATTTAGAAGAACCCCTTGATAACTTCTCTTTTTCATATGTAACCAGGTTATTGAGGAATCTGAATGGAAGGTGTAGGATATAAACAAGGTATTAATCAGTTTTTCGTCAACCATGGTCTTCAATTCCATTTTAGATTTTCCTTCTTGAGTCCTGAGTCCATCTGAGTAGATATGACAGCTTTATGTGTCAATTAGTCTGAGTCAAATGAATTCATTCTCACTTCAACTGAAAGACTTTATTTCCCCATTTTTCCTGCCTCTGAGATTGAGCTGACCTACAGTGTGGATGGTATAATCTGTTCTTTCATTCTTGCTATCCTCTTTACTTGTATTCCTGGCTCCTACTGGGGTAAAGAAGGCATGGAGGAAAGAGGAGTAATCATTTGGAGCCTGAGGTGCTGTTACAAGTGTTTAAAAGCTGAATTTCTTTTGGATGGAACTTGTGGGCTTATGAAGATGCCTATTGGCATCCTTATATTGAACAGTTTATGATATGGAAGTATACTCCGTCTAACCACAGAAACCCTTCTTTAGCTCTC
Source organism: Aethalodelphis obliquidens (assembly GCF_003676395.1). Taxonomy (NCBI): domain Eukaryota; kingdom Metazoa; phylum Chordata; class Mammalia; order Artiodactyla; family Delphinidae; genus Aethalodelphis; species Aethalodelphis obliquidens. The sequence continues at coordinate 3,020,244 of NW_020838023.1, read as the reverse complement.
TCCACTTCACCTTCACCCACAGGTATACACTCTAATGTCTCACTGCTGAATCTCCTCACTGTGGAGGATGACTTCTTTGACAAGTTCCTCTAAAGAAACTTTGGGTGAAGCTAATTTCCGGACTTTCCACTGGTACATGGGAATGTACCACGCTAGAAATTGGTTGTGTATCAAACCCATTTCCTTTCCTTTCTGCAAACAAAGATATTTTGCATTTCCCAGATTTCTTTGAATCTGATATGGATGTGGTTGAGTTCTAGCCAATGAAATGTGAGTGTAAGTGCCATTTCCAGGCCTGGCGCACTAGAACTTCCTATCTACAATCCTCCCTGTTCTTTTCACATCTGCCTGGATGAGCACAGAGACCTTGGAAGGAGCCTTTGAAAATAATGGAACCACAAGATGAAATAAATCTGGATCCAATTAATGAAAAGCTCCTTTGTAATTTTCATAAGCAAGAAATAAATTCTATCATACTGGAAGTATAATACACTTTGGAGCTTGTCATAGCAGCTAGCAGTACTTTAACTAATTCACACATGCCTTCTAGCTAGGCTTCTCTGATTTAGCAGATAAAAATAAAAGGCATCAATTTAAATTTCAATTTCAGATAAACAAGAAATCATATTTAAAATAAGTATGGCCCATGCAATTTTTAGGACATGTTTACACTCGACATTATTTGTTGTCTAACTGAAATTCAAAATTAACTGGGCACCCTGTATTTTATGTCAACCCTAATTCTTACTCCACTAAAAATGGACTTATATGGCACTCCCAATGCTTCTCTCTCTTGTCATCTCATTTTATGTGGTTACTCCATCTGGAATCTAATTTTCAGAAATGTGTAGAAGAGAACCAGCTTTCAGCCTCTACATTCACATATGCCTTGAAACTCCAAGGGGATACCTGGCAGTCTCATCAAAAACTCTTCTACCGAAGACCACCTTGACACACGTTTCTCCAGCTCAGCAACCATCCATCTGGGGGGTGTTATGTGAGCCTTGCTTTCAGTAGGCTCCCCAATTTCTGTGCATGATTTTCTTGGAGGCCAATTAGCTTTGTCTGGGACAGAAAGTACCACCATGTTTCTTAATAGTAACTGAACACTAAGAATTCTTTCATCTGACAAATTTGAGCCATTTTTTAATTTGGTTTAGAAGGAGTAATGGGAGTAAGGAAGCAGAAGGTCTGGTCAAATATTAGTAACTCCTGTGACTATGTGTCTCAAAGCTCCTCTTCAGAATGTGGAGAAGCTTATTAGCTAATGTTCTTTTTTATCTTCAGCAGGAATTCTGAGACAATGGAAAAGATTCCATTCCATGGAACTTCAGTGGAGTGGAACTTCCACTTCACTGAAGTTCCATTCAATCACATATCTTTAGATGATCCCCCAAATTGGGAAAATGCAGTCATTTGTTTGCATACACTTAATTTCACTTCCAAAAGACAGCATTAGACAATCAAATGTAAAATAATATTTCTTTTGGCTAGCATAATTTTATGTCCTTGAGTTCACATCTTCAATAAATTAAGGTTATCAATTGGCTCAGAGTTTACCAAACTCTTTGGAAACCCACATACTATGTGGTCTGTGCTTTTGTTAAGTGCTTTGTATTATTCTTTCTTGTGTCATTATAATACAATATTTGGCAAAATATAATACTAAATATTAGGCTAGAGTTTCTTCATTTGTTTTAAATAATTTGACATATATTTCCCCCAAAGTTTGATTTCTAAGAAGGGTATTATATTTCTTCAGTAAGTGCAGTACAAATTAGTGCACTGAAAGAGTATTTAATAATTTTTTCAGGGTTAAAAGGAAATAATGCCTCTGAAAAATGACAGCAACACAAATTTTCAAATCAGTTTGAAGAAAATGAAGTATTATTTAAAAATAATATATGAGAGAGAAGAAACTGAAACGCTAGCAAAACTGATTACAAGGTGGACAAACAACAAGCTTAGGTCAGAGACAAACATATATAATACTACTTTTAAGTTTTCAGCATCAGTTCCATCCATGAGTAGAAAAATGAAAGTAGAAAAGGAAAGGGATGCAAATCACATAATCATTTTATGTTATTTATATCATACAATGTTCTGTTTTCTCAATCTCATTTTCTGTAATTAGTATCAGAAAAATTTGGTTTAATAAAACAATACCGTTTATTATAGGATAGATGCTAAAAACAAAAACAAAATGTATGGTGATCTAATATCTATTTAGCAAAAAGGAAGGAAGCCATTCAATGGAAATCAAATTTGATATTTTACATTACATGTTTCACTCATTATGAAGAAAATATTGAAAACATCTGCAAAAAAAGGTAAATAAAACAGAATGTATGGAGCTTTATTCTTAACCCTACATAGGTAATATTAGTTTAGAACAGGGCTGGCAAACTTTTTCTGTAAAGGTCCAGATGGTAAATATTTTAGGATTTGTGAGCCTTAAGGTCTTTAAAGCAACTGCTCAACTCTGCTGTTGTAGTGAGAAAGCAAAGAACACATAAATGAATAAGTATGGGTGTGTTTCAATAAAACTATTTATAACTCCAGACTGTTGGTTAGGTTTGTTCCAAGGGCCAGAGTTTGTCCACCTCTGTTCTAGAATAAGTACATAATGTATTATTGCCACTCTCAAGCACAAAGACTGTCTTCTGACCCTGATTAACTTCTCGGTTTGCAAATAATTGCCAGTTCTTGTTCGTGCCAGTGTTAATGTCACAGCAAGCCTTGCCCTCCCTTTGAAAGTTATGATTGGTATATTGAAAGGTCTATTAATTTCTTCAGAGCTAGAGATTTTAAAGAGAATGGACGCTAAATCAGATCTAATCATTTGCCAAGCTCCTTGTGGTTTTAAACTGATGAAAATGTTGAGACAACAAAGTCTACTATTCAAAAGCAAAATGATTCTTTCTAGAAGGATTATGCTTTTCTTAATTCATTTGGTTTTATTTTTAATTTGATTCAGGGAGAATTCAAGTATAGGACCTAGGTAATTTTGCTTTCAACAGTTGAGCTTTCTTGTCAAATATTTATAATTTATTTACATGCAATAAAAGGCATTTTAATTAATTATCATACCTTTGGCTGGAGCTTTCTCTGCCTAGCAGATCACTTCCTTGAAATGACTTTCCTGATGCACTGTTTCATTCATGGGATGAATAGTATTACGACTTGAAAAATAGCCTCTTGATGGCCAGGCACATCTGTCTCCACCTCTGAATCCCAAATGTATGTAATTCATTTTTTACTAATTCATAAAAATTCAACAGCTATTTGTAGAGATCTAGTGTGTACAGCATGTACTTGATGTTAAGCATTGGATGAATTTTGGCTACATATATAGACAGGGTTGAGTTGCTATTTGTGAAATCAATTTAAAAAAAAGCATAAACCCTCCAACTGAATAAAAACACAAAATAAATGTATTCTTATGCGTAAGGAAATATTTCTAGCATCCATATCTTAAACCACCCAGGGTGAGATAATGACGAATCCTATGGGAACTGAATGCCCTTTTGAAGATTTCTAGTGAACTTTGTTCAAGTAGAAAACTTTGGACTAGTTTCCAAAGTTATTTAAAGATTTAGATGCCTCAGTTTCAATTTTCTCTTCCTCTGGTCCCCCTAGAGACAAATCCTTGCTGCATTTTATTCTGTCTCTGAGCCACTTTTGTTTTGGTTTCTTTTTCTTTTTTTTAACATCTTTATTGGAGTATAATTGCTTTACAATGGAGGGTTTTCATCATAAATGGGTGTTGAATTTTGTCAAAAGCGTTCTCTGCATCTAATGAGATGATCATATGGTTTTTCTCCTTCAATTTGTTAATATGGTGTATCACATTGATTGATTTACGTATATTGAAGAATCCTAGCATTCCTGGGATAAACCCCCGTTGATCATGGTGTATGATCCTTTTAATGTGCTGTTGGATTCTGTTTGCTAGTATTTTGTTCAGGATTTTTGCATCTATGTTCCTGAGTGATACTGGACTGTAGTTTACTTTCTTTGTGACATCTTTGTCTGGTTTTGGTATCAGAGTGATGGTGGCCTCGTAGAGTGAGTTTGGGAGCGTTCCTCCCTCTGCTATATTTTGGAAGAGTTTGAGAAGGTTAGGTGTTAGCTCTTCTCTAAATATTTGATAGAATTCACCTGTGAAGCCATATGGTCCTGGGCTTTTGTTTGTCGGAAGATTTTTAATCACAGTTTCAGTTTCATTACTTGTGATTGGTCTGTTCATATCTTCTATTTCTTCCTTGTTCAGTCTTGGAAGGTTGTGCATTTCTAAGAATTTGTCCATTTCTTCTAGGTTGTCATTTTTATTGGCATAGAGTTGCTTGTAGTAATCTCTCATGATCCTTTGTATTTCTACAGTGTCAGTTGTTACTTCTCCTTTTTCAATTCTAATTCTAATGATTTGAGTCTTCTTCCTTTTTTTCTTGATGAGTCTGGCCGATGGTATATCACTTTTGTTTATCTTCTCAAAGAACCAGCTTTTAGTTTTATTGATCTTTGCTATTGTTTCCTTCATTTCTTTTTCATTTATTTCTGATGTGATTTTTATGACTTCTTTCCTTCTGCTAACTTTGGGGGGTTTTTGTTCTTCTTTCTCTAATTGCTTTAGTTGTTAGGTTAGGTTGTTTATTTGAGATGTTTCTTGTTGATTAAGGTAGGACTGTATTGCTATAAACTTCCCTCTTAGAACTGCTTTTGCTGAATCCCATAGGTTGTGAGTCGTCGTGTTTTCATTGTCATTTGTTTCTAGGTATTTTTTGATTTCCTCTTTGATTTCTTCAGTGATCACTGCGTTATTAAGTAGTGTATTGTTTAGCCTCCATGTGTTTGTGTTTTTACATATTTTTTCTTGTAATTGGTATCTAGTCTCATAGAGTTGTGGTTGGAAAAGATACTTGATATGATTTCAATTTTCTTAAATTTACCAAGGCTAGATTTGTGACCCAAGGTATGATGTATCCTGGAGAATGATCCATGAGCACTTGAGAAGAATGTGTATTTTGTTGTTTTTGGATGGAATGTCCTATAAATATCAATTAAGTCCATCTTGTTTAATGTATCATTTAAAGCTTGTGTTTCCTTATTTATTTTCATTTTCACTGATCTGTCCACTGGTGAAAGTGGGGTGTTGAAATCCCCTACTATGATTGTGTTACTGTCGATTTCCCCTTTTATGGCTGTTAGCATTTGCCTTATGTATTGAGGTGCTCCTATGTTGGGGCATAAATATTTACAATTGTTATATCTTCTTCTTGGATCGTTCCCTTGATCATTATGTAGTGTCCTTCTTTGTCTCTTGCAATAGTCTTTATTTTAAAGTCTATTTTGTCTGATATGAGAATTGCTACTCCAGCTTTCTTTTGATTTCCATTTGCATGGAATATCCTTTTCCATCTCCTCACTTTCAGTCTGTATGTGTCTCTAGGTCTGAAGTGGGTCTCTTGTAGACAGCAAATATATGGGTCTTATTTTTGTATCCATTCAGCAAGCCTGTTTCTTTTGGTTGGAGCATTTAATCCATTCACGTTTAAGGTAATTATTGATAAGTATGTTCGTATTGCCATTTTATTAATTGTTTTGGGTTTGTTTTTGTAGGCCTTTTCCTTCTCTTGTGTTTCCTGCCTAGAGAAGTTCCTTTAGCATTTGTTGTAAAGCTGGTTTGGTGGTGCTGAATTTTCTTAGCTTTTGCTTGTCTGTAAAGGTTTTAATTTCTCCATCAAATCTGAATGAGATCCTTGCTGGGTAAAGTAATCTTGGTTGTAGGTTTTTCTTCTTCATCACTTTAAATATGTCCTACCACTCCCTTATGGCTTGCAGAATTTCTGCTGAAAAATCACCTGTTAATCTTATGGGGATTCCCTTGTGTGTTATTTGTTGTTTTTCCCTTGCTGCTTTTAATATTTTTTCTTTGTATTTAATTTTTGATAGTTTGATTAATATGTGTCTTGGAGTGTTTCTCCTTGGATTTATCCTGTATGGGACTCTCTGCGCTTCCTGGACTTGATTAACTATTTCCATTCCCATATTAGGGAAATTTTCAACTATAATCTCTTCAAATATTTTCTCGGTCCCTTTCTTTTTCTCTTCTTCTTCTTCTGGGATCCCTGTAATTAGAATGTTGGTGCGTTTAATGTTGTCCCAGAGGTCTCTGAGACTCTCCTCAATGCTTTTCATTGTTTTTTCTTTATTCTGTTCTTCAGTAGTTATTTCCACTATTTTATCATCCAGGTCACTTATCCATTCTTCTGCCTGTTACTCTGTTATTGATCCCTTCTAGAGAATTTTTAATTTCATTTATTGTGTTGTTCATCACTGTTTGTTTTCTCTAGTTCTTCTAGGTCCTTGTGAAATGTGTCTTGTATTTACTACATTCTATTTCCAAGACTTTGGATCATCTTTACTATCATTATTCTGAATTCTTTTTCAGGTAGACTGCCTATTTCCTCTTCATTTGTTAGGTCTGGTGGGTTTTTGCCTTGCTCCTTCATCTGCTGTGTGTTTTTCCGTCTTTTCATTTTGCTTAACTTACTGTGTTTGGGGTCTGTTTTTTGCAGGCTGCAGGTTCATAGTTCCTGTTGTTTTTGATGTCTGTCCCACTGGCTAAGGTTTGTTCAGTGGGTTGGGCTTCCTGGTGGAGGGGACTAGTGCTTGTGTTCTGGTGGATAAGGCTGGATCTTGTCTCTCTGGTGGGAAGGTCCACGTCTGGTGGTGTGTTTTGGGGTGTCTGTGGCCTTTTTATGATTTTAGGCAGCCTCTCTGCTGATGGATGGGGTTGTGTTCCTGTCTTGCTAGTTGTTTGGCATAGGGTGTCCAGCACTGTAGCTTGGTGGTCGTTGAGTGAAGTTGTGTCTTGGCGTTGAGATGGAGATCTCTGGCAGTTTTTCGCCATTTGATATTACGTGGAGCTGGGAGGCCTCTTGTGGACCAGTGTCCTGAAATTGGCTCTCTCACCTCAGAGGCAGAGCCCTGATGCCTGGCTGGAGCAGCAAGAGACTTTCATCCACATGGCTCACAATAAATGGGTGAAAAAACAGAAAGAAAGATGGAAGATAAAATAAAATAAAATAAAGTAGAATAAAAGAAGTTATTAAAATAAAAAATAATTATTAAGAAAAAATGTTTAAAAAGTAATTAAAAAAAGAAAAAAAAAGGACAGACACAACCCGAGGACAAATGGTATAAAAGCAAAGGTATACAGACAAAATCACACACAGAAGCATACACATACACACTCACAAAAAGAGAAAAAGGGAAAAAAATATATATATCTTTGCTCCCAAAGTCCACCTCCTCAATTTGGGATGATTCGGTGTCTATTCATGTATTCCACAGATGCAGGTACATCAAGTTGACTGTGGAGCTTTAATCCGCTGCTCCTGAGGCTGCTGGGAGAGATTTCCCTTTCTCTTCTTTGTTCTCACAGTTCTCGGGGTTCAGCTTTGGATTTGGCCCCGCCTCTGTCTGTAGGTCGCCGGAGGGCGTCTATTCTTCGCTCAGACAGGACGGGGTTGAAGGAGCCGCTGATTCCGGGGCTTTGGCTCACTCAGGCCGGGGGGAGGGAGGGGTACGGAGTGCGGGGCGAGCCTGCGGCGGCAGAGGCCGGCATGATGTTGCACCCACCTGAGGCTCGCCGTGCGTTCTCCTGGGGAAGTTGTCCCTGGATCCCGGTACCCTGGCAGTGGCGGGTTGCATAGGCTCCCTGGAAGGGGGTGTGGAGAGTGACCTGTGCTCGCACACAGGCTTCTTGGTGGCGGCAGCAGCAGCCTTAGCGTCTCATGCCCATCTCTGGGGTCCGCGCTTTTAGCCGCGGCCCGCGCCCGTCTCTGGCGCTCCTTTAGGCGGCACTCTTAATCCCCTCTCCTCGCGTGCCACGAAACAAAGAGGCAAGAAAACGTCTCTTGCCTCTTCGGCAGGTCCAGACTTTTTCCCGGATTCCCTCCCGTCTAGCCGTGGCGCACTGACCCCCTGCAGGCTGTGTTCACGCTGCCAACCCCAATCCTCTCCCTGCACTCCAACCGAAGCCCGAGCCTCAGCTCCTAGACCCTGCCCGCCCCGGCGGGTGAGCAGACAAGCCTCTCAGGCTGCTGAGTGCCGATCGGCACCCATTCTCTGTGCGGGAATCTCTCCGCTTTGCCCTCCACACCCCTGTTGCTGCGCTCTCCTCCGCAGCTCCGGAGCTCCCCCGCTCCGCCACCCGCAGTCTCCGCCCGCAAAGGGGCTTCCTAGTGTGTGGAAACCTTTCCTCCTTCACAGGTCCCTCCCAGTGCTGCAGGTCCCGTCCCTATTCTTTTGTCTCCCTTTTTTCTTTTGCCCTACCCAGGTACGTGGGGAGTTTCTTACCTTTGGGAGGTCTGAGGTCTTCTGCCAGCGTTCAGTGGGTGTTCTGTAGGAACTGTTCCACATGTCGATGTATTTCTGATGTATCTGTGGGGAGGAAGGTGATATCTGTGTATTACTCTTCCGCCATCTTGAAGTTCCTCCTGGTTTGGTTTCTTAAGTGTAACAAGAAGAATCTGGGGGCTAAAATTAGGTGCTCATAAGTACTGTCATGTATAGACATATCAGATGCTCACCAAACTTCTGTCTTCCTATCTCCTATTAAAGTGCAACTTATTCTCATTATTCACAGTAGTTATATTTTATAAAGTTGCTGTGAACACCAAATTAGTGAACCTTGAATCACATTGCTCTTAGGGGAGATTCAGGGTTAGACTTCTAGGAGGTGCTGTCACATTGTTTGTCAATCAATCAGTACAGAGTCTCATTTTATGTGTGTTTTTTTTTTTGATACTCTATGCATGTCTACAAATGAGCATGAAACTGCTTTGAATATTATTTTGGGGGTTACGAAAACATTTTAGTGAATAGGTGAATTTGCTAATATGGAATCTGTAATAAGACTGACTGTACTTTTGTCCCATTTTCTTCCTTTATGTTTTCTACTTAGTTTTTTTTCCAAGTTATAACAAGATGGAAAGGAAATAAATCCTTTTTATTATTTGATTTATATGTTTTCTCCACTTAATTTGGCAGGATGTCTATTATTCTTATACTGATATATTAATATTTATTGATACTTATTATGAGGGCTTACTTTCCCACTTGGTAAGGAATAGAAAGAAAAGTTGACCAGTAGATATAGCAGGCAATCATATACAATTTGTCTTAAGGTGCAACTCTCATAAGGCGATATTAAGAAATGGAATAAAATGTATTATTGAATTGCCTTACAATATATTTAGCTTCTGCTTAAATGACGCAAATCTGTACAAACTTAACTCCAGTAATAATAATTTCTGACTATTTTAAGTAATGTATTTTCAAAGTCCAAATTCTATGCTACATAAAAAATAATTATGTCCACACGTGGTTACGTCTTCTTCACATGCTAGAAAAAGTTATGATTATAAAATTTGAGTTTATTAAAAGAAAGGTATATGGTACCATATCATTTTTATTTTTCCTAAGGAAGCCTTAGAATATATCCACAGTTATTCTGTTCAGATCAGACCCAAACAAAATAACATAATGCTTGGCACATAGTAGGTGCTCAACAAATGTTGGTCAAATAAATGAGCAAATGACTCAGTTTATAAATATTACAACCTAAAGAATTAGGAAAGATTTATCCTCCAAAATTCATCACTCTAGGGATTTAGAACCCTTTAAAAAAACTTTTTTTAATACCTTTATTTTTTCCTATAATGCTGATTTCAACATACTTTGACAACTAATCTCATGGAACAACAAATAATCATATTTCACTATAAATCAGTATGAGTTAAAAAAACACAAAACACTGTTTTGGCTTTTCTATGCAATTCCAATATCATTACCAGCTTACCGACATCTAACTAGCTAACCATTCAGTTTATGTCTCTATACTTTCTCATTAACTTTACATTCTTATTCTAGTCCAAGAAAAAATGAAATCAATACAAATAAGTGATAAATCAATAAAAGAACATTACTAGAAAATCCGTAAATATTTGTAAATTAAAAAATATATTTCTACAATAATGTATGGGTCAAAGAATGAATTAAAATGAAAATGAGAAAATATTTTGACCTGAGTGACAACAAAACATTATATATTAAAACTCTGGAGTGCAATGAAAACTATGATTCGAAAAATATGTATAGCCTTGTGTCAGAAAAGGTGAATAGATAAAGATTAATGAGTTAAAGCATTGCTTTAAATACCTTGGAAAAATTTCGGCAAATGACACCTAAAGAAAATATAAGGAAATAAATGACAAATATAAACCCCAAAATTATTAAGATGGAAAACAAACACACATTATACAGCCCTAACAAAATTAAAAGCTGATTCTTTGAAAAGACAAAAACATTGATAAGCACCTGAATAAACTGAAGAATAATAAAAAACAAAGGAGACATAACAATCAATAAGAGGAATGGAAAAGGAAACATCACTAAAAATCTTACAGTCATTTAAAAAGTATCATTTATAGTAACTTCAAAAATATTAAAAGAGCAAAACAAGAATAAATTTCACTAAAATGTGCAAGATCTTTACAAAGATACACATAAACTATAATGAACAGAAAATGTAAAAAAAAAACCACCCTTAATATTAAATAAAACTGTTCATGGATTGAAAGATTAAATACTGTGAAATGTCAGTTCTCCTCAAATTGATTGGTAGATTCCATGCAATCTCAACCAAAATCTCAACATCTTTTTTTCAGAACTTGAAAAGCTTATTCTAAATTTTATATAGAATTAAGATTCAAGACTAGCAGGACAGTCTGAAGTAGAAGAAAAAAAGGAAGAACTTGCTCTATTAAATATTAAGACTTTTTTTTTTTTTTTTTTTTTTTTTACAAAACTAGTGTAGTTAAGACAGTTGTTGCTGGAAGGATAGACACATAGAGAAATGAAGCAGAATTAGAGTTCATTAACAGACAAACATAGACAATATATAACAAAGGTAAATTTTCAGAGCAGTTGGAACATAATAGGTATTTAATGAATCATGTTGGATTAGTCAGATATGCAAGTGAAAAAAAGGTAAAGTAAATTTAACCCCTACCTCACACTCTATACTGAGTGGACTGAAACTCTAAATGTGAAAGGGAAATCAATAAGTCCACTATAAAATAATATAGAAAAGTGCCTCCCTTTTTGAGGAGTTAAGGAAACATTTCTTTAAAAGAACACAAAAGATAACTAACCATAAAGGAAAATATTCATAAGCTAGAGTACTTTGAAATTAAGAAATTCTGTTTATTCAAAGACACAACTAAGATAGTGAAAAGGCAAGCCACAGTGTAGGAGAAGATATTTACAATACATATAATAAAAAGTGCCTATTTTCTGAAAATATAAACTTTACATAGTTACGAAAAAATAGAAATTTTAAAAGAAAAATGGCTGTAAGAAATAAAGTCACTTCAAAGGAGAGTTTATAAAAATGCCGAAGAAACATTTAAAATGTTGCTAAATCTCATTGATACCCAATTAACAATAATTACAAAAATGTAAGTTAATCAAGAAGAAGATATGATTACATCACTACCAGAATAGTTAAAAATAGCATTACTAATAATGCCATGTGTTGACAAACATGTGGATCACCATAACTCCACACACTGTTGATATGTTTCAGCTACTGTTGATATGTTTTCAGTTGATACTGTTGATATGTACTGTTGATATGTTTTCAGCCATAACCAACAAGTAAGAGGTTCACTTGCTAAAGGAAATGACGTTCCCAATAAGTAGATGAAACTGTGATATGTTTGTTACTGGGTTATCTGTAAAAGGAATTCTCATTACCAGACAAGTGTGGGGACTGAAAGGAGAAATTTTCTAGTTCCATTTAATAATGGAAGACAATTCTAAGCAATGAACTGCTGGTGTGAAAGATTCATGCATAGTGTAGAACTATCATTAAGGCATCAAATATCAATTTGTCAGAAAATTCCTGCCTACTTTCAACAAAGGTTGCAAAGCCTTCCGCAACATGTGACTCAACTGGTGAAAAAATAAAACCGTTAGACAAATAGGAAATGCTAACAAAACTTTCTCTGCCATAACACAAAATTATACTGAAAATGCCCAAGCTGATTGGGTCATATATCATTTATGCCTTAATAAGTCTAAAGTAGTACCAGAAATAAGTCTAATAAAAATTGTGTCCTAAGAAGGCAGTTTGTCAAATTTTAATTTTTTTCTCTTTATTTCATAAAATAATTCTGCACATTACAAACACTGGCATCTTAGATTTGATGATGTTCCATGTGATGTTGCCTCCCTATGATAATTCTCATATATATTCATAGAACAAAAAAAGACAAAAAATATACATACAGAAAAATATTAAAAGTATTGTTAAGAATTTCATGTTAATTATAAGATCCTTCTGCGTTTCTGTACGTAAAAATTTTAATCCTGGGCACGCATCAAAAAGTCTAAAATCTGACCAATGCTAAGGGACATGGAAGGAGGCTTGCTTGTAAAGGGATCTCTGATGACTTAAATGTCTAGAGCCACTGTTCCCAGCAAATTGGTTCAAAAACGATCACTGTATCAAGGTTTAGAGACCCAACCTCAAAATTTCTGATTCTACCTCTCAGATATAATTTGGAAATTTGCTTTTAAAGAACCACACAGGTGATTCTGATGCAAAATTAGGTTGGGGAACTACTACTGCATAGCACATTAAATGATTTTCCATAACATGAGTAGTACTCATGTCAAATTAAGAGGTGATTACACACAATAGCCACAATTTTTTGAACATCTCCTGGACAGTACTAGCCGCTAGACTCATTTAATTTACAGAAATAATGAAGTAGATATTAAAACTGTTTTTATCGATATGTACTCTTACTCTAGAGTTATCTTTATGTTTATGCCAATGAATTTGTCAGCAATTAGAGATCATATTTTAATTATGAACTCTATGTTGTACTTAAAAGTCAATAGCCCACACACTATTTCTTCCTTCTTCTTTTCTGTATTTGGGCTAAGTCTGACTTTGCAAAACAAAAACAAAGACAAGAGCTATTATCGATTCCCCGTGAATTTCGTCTTGTACATCAAGCTTATTAAATAATGGGAAACATCATTCAGGCTACTCAGATGACTTTGAATATAGGGAAGGACATTTCATTCCTTCACTGTAGCATGCAACATTATAGCAAAAAAAAAAAAAAAAAAGAGTAAAAGCAAATTTCAAAAATCACTGATAATTTTTTCTCTATCCCAAGTTTTTTTTAAAACTCCAATTTTTAAATTATTCCATGCTTTCTATAGTAATGACGCAAAGGAAATGTGGATATTAAGCATAGTTTTTAAGCCACAAAAATAATTAAAGAATTTAATATAGAATATACTCTAATGCTTGTTTTGAGCAGACTTTGAATAGAGTAGAAGATATCTTCTTATGTTTTCATTGAGACAAACTTTAAGAGCAGTGTTCTCAGACAAGATAAATACAGAGACAAACAAATAAAGGTGAACAATATTTTGCTACTGTTATTTAATAACTTTGCTGGAAATTATGTCACTTAATAATATGAGAAATTTACGTGACCAAGAAATCATTGTGGTCCAAAAAGCTTTTCTTATCCTTTTATTTAGTAATATGAAAATGCATTAAGAGCCCAGGTATTCTATGCATTCTTACTTCATTTGGTCAGTGAGGAACGGATATAACAAGTTCTCACATAAAGAAACATGGAATCTTATTCTTTTGCCTGCTAACAAATATGTGATTATTTAATTTGTTATTATTTAGTCTAGGATGAGATGGACAGAAGTGTTTTCTTTTTATTGCCTATAAAGAATAGTTTTGGGGCTTCCCTCATGGCGCAGTGGATAGGAATCCGCCTGCCAATGCAGGGGACACGGGTTTGATCCCTGGTCCTGGAAGATCCCACATTGCCGCGGAGCAGCTAAGCCCGTGCGCCACAACTGCTGAGCCTGCGGTCTAGAGCCCGCGAACCACAACTGCTGAAGGCCTTGCGCCTAGAGCCCATGCTCTGCAACAGGAGAAGCCACCGCAATGAGAAGCCCGCGCACCACAATGAAGAGTAGCCCCTGCTCGTCGCACCTAGAGAAATCCGGCGCACAGCACCGAAGACCAAATGCAGCCAAAAAACAATAAATAAAATAAATAAATTTATTAAAAAATAATAGTTTTGATTATACAATTAATAAAGTCAATGAAATTTCAAAATAAACTAGTTTTAAAAGTAAGTTGATCTTAGCTTGTGAGTAAAAGCTACTGATTATAAATTAATTTCATGTATTCACTTCAAAAGGACCAGCAGGACTTCTAATTGGAAACAGTTGCTGGGGGTGGGGGGAGAGGATTGATACACAAATGTGTAAGGCACGAGGCCTTGCTGTGAGTTGTCACCTGGGCGAACCAATGTGCCAGTTACTTCGTTGCTTCCTACTGATGCTCTCTTTGCTTTACTCTGATGGATTTCTCCCTCGGGAACAGTATGTTGTTTAACAATAATTAAACCATGGAAGAGGTATGATTTTGAAATGAAAACTGTCTTTATTCCCAACTTCCTATCCTATAGTATATCTGATTTCAAAATTTCCAACAAAACCCCAAATTTCCAACGTCACACTTGTACTTTAGTAAAGTAGAACACAGTGCTCTAAATCCTACACTGGGTTTACAGGGCCTTATTCAGAGTCTTCACCAACACAAGCAATTTGAATTGTCCATTTGTTTGGCTCTCCAGTTGTTTTTAAATGTCAGGACAATTTTCTGTAGAAGGATTTGAGTTGGATGAGAATTTCCCCTTACTTTGTCAACCAGAAGAAGGGATAATTGTGATGGAGGAGGTGAGAAGGTGTGTGGTACCTTCACTGGAAGTACATGACGAGGCAGCACATAACTGAGGTTCTGGAAATTGACTTTCTTAAATCACCCATGCCCTTGGAAAGACTCTATGTATACTCAGGAATCCAAGTTTTAAGATCATTGATTTAGAAAATTTCAATAATTTGCAAAAGGCCACACAGATTAATTGGTTCAAAAATCTTGATTTCAGAGACCAAGTTCTTAACCACTGGACTACAGTCCATTTATTTTTATTAAATTCTATGCAGAAAGAAATGCCCATAACTCTTTACTATTTGCAAGTATCACACTGTCTCATTTACATCTCTCATTGTACAATGACGCTATTTTAATAGCCTTTATCTGTAACTATGCCTTTTTACTGGGATTTTTTTTTCCACATAGTTTTAATTTCTGGAAATTAAATTTAAGCCTCAAGAAATAGTATATCAGTTGAAAATATCAAATAAACTTTCTACATTTCAATTTAGGAAATTTTATAGTAGCGAGGTAATGATGTTTAAAAGCAATTTTTTTTCAGTGTTCAGATTTCATAGTTTGGTTACTCTATGCTTCTCTAGTTTTTTTCTTCCATTTATATTAATACAATGATACAGCATTATTATAAAATAAATATTTCAGCTTCATTCATTAGGAAAACCTCACAATTTTGTTCTAAAAACATTAATCATACTAATTGCACTAAATTAATACTGTACATTCAAAATAATCTGTTTGCCTCTGCCAGCTGGAAATCTATTTCTCATTAGGGAACAACATACAACCGCTATAGAGGCACAAAGCTGATGCTCCTCTCCTGGAGTATTTTAACTGTTTTGCACTGTTGACAATGGACGTTATAATATTTTCCTTGTATTTTCTCAAAATATTGTGGCTTACCACCCATAATCGTTTGGAGGTATAGAAAATATTGCACTTACCTTTAAAATCCAGAAAAGGAGGGACAGAGTGAGGGAAAGTGGAAGGAAGGAAGGGAGAAAGGGAGGAAAGGGGAGAGGAAGGAAGGAAGGAAAGAAGAAAAGAAGTGAGATGTAGTTAGAAAAGAAATTTAGATTTGGAAGGAAGATTAGATAACAACCAGGTGAATTATTTCATCTTCTGGATTGGCATATCATCATCCAGGGCAAATTTGGGACCACAACCCATATATCTTACTGAATTTCAGAGAAACAATGAATCAATTTTCCATTAGATAAGATGAGAGAAATATATGTTGATATTAAGGCTGTTTGTAAAGAAGCAGCTAAAATGATATATCATGCAATTTCAGTTGAGCAACATGAGAAGTAAAGACAGCTTTGTAGGTCTATAGGTTGGAGTATTACTGAGATTGAAAAATTTGTGCAATGAGATATTTGAATAAATGAGCTGGAGGAAGAGGAAAAAGAATTCCCAAAGATATACCTTCTTTGTTGTGAAATAGTCTCTTTTTTACAATCACATTTTGACGACTGTCTGGTTTCTCCATATTTTATTTTGATTTTTTGTCTCTGAGTTATTACAAATAAGTCTACAATAGTTGTGAAATAAACAATAAAATCCTGTGAGCTTTGGGTGCTACAGTGGATATTGTAGATATTTAATGATGTCAAAGGAAGAGCTGTGGTGTCCTGGTTTCTGCCCAACGGGGTGACCCACTGTAGCTCAAATCCTAACCTGGAAATCATTTTTCCAATCACAAAGGGAGTAATATATAAATGTCCTATCTACCAATCTAGAACTGTGAACACAGATGCAGGAGACAATAATAGAAAGAGATGGTTGTAGTACCAGGTAAGTATAAAAAGAAGCCTTTTCTAGTAAATAATAGCTCATGATAAGTATTTTTCAGAGCTTATTACAGGCAAGGAATTCTCCCTAGCAATAACACTACTAAGACTGAATGCTACAATAAATAATCAGAAACATAAGCTTTGTGCACACAAGGTGTATCCTTACTGTTTGACAGAGGGTCTCCACGTTCTCTAACCAGCTGGAGTCACTGTCTCTTTTTAAATATGACTTTATCTCAATCTCATACTTTTTGGGTGCTCTTTACCAAAAATTTTTGTGACTAATCAAGGGAATGCCTTGTTCTCAAGAGTCAGGACATACCTCATTCTTCTTCCCATTGTTCTACGAAGTTTATTCCTGCTAAACACTGCCTCACTTTTTCTGTCTTCCAAAGAACCACTGCAAAGGCTAGTGTAGGTAGCAATCTTTACTGTGAATTTTCTTGGGACGTAGCCCACTGTAGGGTGACACACAAATCATTTAGTGTCAAAGCAAAATTGTATCAGCCAGAGTTAAATACTCAAGAAAGACTTTACTTGACTAGTGCAATAGGAGACTGAAGTCTACTCTACTGAAACAGAAGGTGGGAGAGTGTTTAAGTACTAGGGGAAGCTAGCGGGAAAGTACTGGAGGTCTTAAGAAGGGAAGTTTGTCAATGTGATTAGGCCACTTTGTGTTTATTAATTGACTGATGTGTGCTTGTCAAAGTTAGGCTCCTACCCTCCCATAAAGACTGGGGTTGAGGGGCTCTATCTTAATGATTACATTTCAAAGGCTTGACTTCCAGGTCCTTAAGAAAGACACTCCTAGTTGTTAAATAGGCAATAGGATGGGAGAAGCTTTACATCTCAAAGGGGCAGAGAAAGAATTTAGAATTTTCTAAAGTAAAAGCTCTAAGAAAAGAGAAGTCAGGGAACTAAAGTCAGGAAGAAGGCTCTCTAAAGTTTAGTTAAGCCTGGGAGAATGTTAGACATTTTGGCAATCATTATCCTAGCGTCAATCTCGTTGCTCAGCCATTTTCTCTTTTCAAATTTTCCACATTCCTTTCTTTTTTGTCTTTCTTTCTCTTTCTTTCTTTCTTTCTTTCTTTCTTTTTCTTTCTTTCTTTCTTTCTTTCTTTCTTTCTTTCTCTTTCTTTCTTTCTTTCTTTCTTTCTTTCTTTCTTTCTTTCTTTCT
>NW_020838023.1:2881779-3002407 GCF_003676395.1 Aethalodelphis obliquidens | reverse complement strand
TCTTTCTTTCTTTCTTTCTTTCTTTCTTTCTTTCTTTCTTTCTTTCTTTCTTTCTTCCTTCCTTCCTTCCTTCCTTCCTTCCTTCCTTCCTTCCTCTTCTTTCTTTCCTCCTTCCTTCCTTCCTTCCTTTCTTTCTTTTCTTTTCTTTCTTTTGTTATACATTATTCTTGGGTATGGTCGAAAACCATGTTCCACTTCATTTAGTGTGCAGAAAAAAAATCAATTCTCTCCTTTTCTTTCAGAAAATAGTATATGCTGAAGGAGTAGGGTGAGGAAAATTTCATCTTTGCACCTCAAGGGCTCTTTTCCTAAGCAAGGTGTTATTCATACTGATATAAATTGAGTCAATTCTTTGTCTATGAAATCTGCTGTAGTTTGTTCTTTATTCAAACAATATATTTCCTTCATCACAAGAAAATAATGGTCAAGATTAGAACTAACATGAGACCAGAAAAAACACAGTTCAAATATGCTCCCAAACTTACCCTTGGGCAAGTGAGTTTCATGCATCTGCGTCTGTGCCTTTAATAAATGCAGAGGAGCCATAGGGAAAGGTAAATAAGTCAGATATCTTTGCTTCTGGAAAAGTTCTTCTTTGTTCATGTAATGTGGGTTTTACACTATTCTCTCAGGGATATATAAGTTTGTGTGCAGTCCCTTTCCTTACTAAGCATTCATTAAGCTGATTACCAAATGCATGCATTTTAGTGTTTAAAGTCTGAGATTTTTATTGTTTTTCCAACTCTGGATTGCTATTTTTATGAAGCCACAAAAGCACCTCTCAAAGGAGAGTTAATGGACTAGTTTTGCCTGTTTTCTAGTTCAGAAGAGTATTCCCCATAGGGAAAAATCATATTTTCATTAACCATTGCTGGAGCACTTTCCTGCTTTAAAATGCTGCCTTGGGACTTTTAGTGGGTGTCTGTGAAGAAAAGTGACAGAGGATTTGATGTCATTAAGTCCAACCTTCACTTCTTGGGTATAGCTGCTGCTCATTACAGAATGTCATTGTACACTAGGTTGAGGAATTTTCTCTCCTTCCTGAGGGCTCTCATGTAGGGGTAATAACGGGTCTTGATTTTTTACCTCCTTTATTAAACTAGCAAACTGATACCTGGAAGGAGACTTTGACAATCTAATGAATGACGTGTTATAATTGTGCTGAAACCACTGGTCCCATGTTAACTTTTCATCAGTCACTATGTTACTGTAGAACTCATTAAAGTTGAAATGCAGATAATAGGGAATAGACTGATTGTGAGTCTCTATTAGTCAAAAATTATATCAGCAGCTGGAAGAATGAATTTTTAATATTTTAGAAACATTGCTGTGATAGTATTATGACTTTTAAACTTCCCTTTAAATCTTGTAGGATATCTCTGTCAATTTTACTATTTTATAATCTTATTGCTTTGTAAAATTTTCCATTTGTCACTTTGACTCCATTACTCCATTAGAGAAGAATGTGTTGACGGAATAGGTACACTGGTAAATCATTTGTGAGTAAATTGTAATATTACCCAATTTGTAATATTCAGACCGAATATTGTAGATCCTCATTCTTTACACTGGATATTTGAAATGTGGGCTAAGTTATAATGAATGTGGCTGTATCAGATATAGATTAATAAGCATAAGATATATCATAACTAACTTATTATGAACAATATCTTCATATTGGTGATCTGTTTCTTCTCTATTTTTTAAAATTTATCAGTCTGGCTAGAAGCTTATCAATTTTATTAATTATTTTAAAAAGGATCAATTTTTTGTTTGTATTGATTTTCTCTACTGATTTACTATTTTCAGTTGAACTGATTCCTGTTCTTTATTATCCTCTTCTTTCTGCTTACTTTGAGTTTATTTTATATTTCTTTTCCTCGTTTCTTTAGGTAGAAACTTAGCTTGCTGATTTGAGAACTTTTCTTCTTTTATAATATAAACATGTAATACTGTGCTGTAATTTTCTTACTGAGCACTGCTTGGCTGCACACCACAAATTTTGATTTTTTATATTTTCCTTTTACTTCAGTTCAAAATGTTTTCTAATTTCCTATGAGTCTTCCTCATTGACCCATGAATTATTAAAAAGTATGTTTAATTCTTTTATTTAAAATATTGTTTAGTTCCAATTATCTTCCTAGTATTGGTTTGTTTTTACTTTGTGGTCAGAGAACATATTTTGTATTTTTCATTTTTCTTACATTTATTAAGACTTGTTTTATGCCTTGAGATATGGTCTATTTTGCTATATGTTGCATGTGCACTTGAGAAAAATGTGTATTTTTCTGTTATTTTTTGGAGTATTTATAAATGTTATTTGATCCAATTAGCTGATGATGCTGTTTTATTCAGTTCTTCTATATTTTTGATGATTTCTGTCTACTTGTTCTGTTGATTACTGAGACAGGGATGTTGAAGCGTCCAAATATAATTGTAAATTTTCCCATATCTCTTTTCAGTTTTACAAGTTTTGCTTCATGTATTTCAACCTGTTTTTAAGTGCATACATCTTTAGATTGCTGTGTATTCTTTGTGAAATGGTCATTTTATTATTATGTAATGCTTCCCTTTACCTGTGGTCATTTTCCTTGCTCTAAAGTTTACTTTATCTAATATTAATGTAGACATTTCAGCTTTCTTTTAATTAGTGCTTGCATGAGACATCACTTTCCATCCTTTTACTTTTAACTTACTTACATCATGATATTTATAGTGGGTTTTTTTTGTAGGCAGCATACAATTGAGTTTTTTAAAAAAAATCAATCAGACTATATCTTTTAATTGGTATATTTATATCATTTACATTTACTGTATGTTTTGATGTGTTTGCTACCAACATTTTAGTATTTGTTTTTTGGTTTGCTACACTTCCTTTTATTTTTGTTCTATTTCTCTTTTCCAGTCTTTTTCTATGTGATTAAATTTTTTCAGCTTTCCACTTTAGTTTATATTTTGAGTTTCCTTGCCTTGCTCTGCACTTTCTATTACTGTAGTGCGAGGACAGAGAAAGGAAAAAGCAACAGGAATTTGCCTCATGTTCTTTGAATCATAGTTTCTCTGATCAGAGAGAAGAGTCCTCTCCCCTTAAAGTTTTAGGTAACTACCCATCGTCTCTGCCACGACTTTGTTATCACTGCTGGCATGCTATTGCCAAGGTGTTGAGGTGGTAGGGAAGGGGGAGAAAAATAAGCAGATTTCCTTCACTCTCTATAACTCTTAGATAAACCCTTTCCTGTTACTTGGACCAGAAATAAAGAGCTTCTCCTGGAGTTTCTTTTATCTGTATCCAGTACACATGTCTGGGTTCTTAGCTACCCTTAGAGAAAGAAAAGAAAATAAACTCACTTCCATTTCAAGGGAACTTAAAGTTCTCATCTCCATCTCTCCCTTCCTGCTGCTACCATTTACTTTTTGGAGTTCTCAAATAGTTGTTCTATGCATCCTATCCAGGATTTATATTTGCATTCACTGAGAAAAACAGGGTGGGGTATATGTATTTCATTTTCTCCAAACCAGAATCCTTGAAAATGATATATAACACATAAAAAATGTCACATTTTCTTAAGGAAAAAGAAAATAGAATTTGATGAGCATTATTATACTTCGACAAACCATACATTAATTTCCTGAAATTGAAAGTTATCTAGGAAAAAAATTTTTGAAGAGGGGCAGATTAATGTAATTGCTAAGATCCCGGTGTTTTGGAACAGACTAGTTGATACTCATTGATTCTCTGTGCAACCACTCTATGCCTTAGTTTCTATATGTATAAAATTGTATACTTGAAATACCTACATCTTAGAATAAGAAGTACATTAAAAATTAAAAGGACACAGAACAGTACTTAGCATATAGTAAACACTATATAAATGATAGCAATTTTTAGTGTGTGATCATGCAGTGCATGTTAGAATCCTGAAACTAAGTGGAGAATATACTAAAATAGAGAGAAAACAAATCTAAAATTTAAACTGTGGGTGTGACAGTATAGTCAGCAATTCCTTACAATTTTGAGTATTAGAAGAGCAAATTGCTAAACCTAAGGAACAAAAAGAAAGAATATTATGTGAGAATCTACTTAATATAATTTTGGGGCAAATTATGATAAAATATGTAATTCAAATCTATATTTTATGTTTGTGAAATTTTTGATGAAGTGATGCTTCTTCCTATTGCTTACATTTGCTTAAATGGTACAATCTGCACCTGTTCGAAACAGTTTCTTCCACATGGTAAAAAGGATTACCATGAATTGCAATCACAATAAACACTGTTATATATGGTCATTATATCTGTGGCTATGGTTGGAATACTTTCTTCTTTCTTTAGTTTCTTACATTAAAAATATCTATATTTATTGAGAATGTATGCAAAATCCTATGCGAGGCTTTGACTGAGCAATTAAATTCTGCTCAAAAATTTTACTCAAAATTCATCTCAGTGAGGTGGGCTCTGTCCTCTCTATTAAAAACTTTCATGCTCTGACTTTATGTTAAACAGGAACACCCTTCCTGTTTAACTGTTTTCTTCTTAGCATTTATCTCTATATAACCCATCTAACATGCCATGTATTTTACTTATTTTATTTTATTGTCTGTTTCCTTCCCTAGGATATAAACTCCATGAAAAAAGGAATTACTGTTTTATTTAGTACTTTACCACCAGCATCTTGATAATAAGTGCTTAGCACATATTAGAAGCTCAAAGAATTTGGGGAATAAATGTTTTAATGGACAGTTATGATTTTTACTTCTTAATATATACAGTGATTATGAAATATCAAGTATATATATCTGAATTTAATAATAACCCACATTGGTGCATTCAGAATGTAAAGAATAATGCTTATGGGGAGGCAGTATGGTGCAGTAGTAAGAGCAGGTCTGAGTTCACATCCTTGCTCCAATACTCATTAGCTATATAACCTTGAGAAAATTATTTCCTCTCTCTCAGTTTCCTAATCTGCATAAACCGTAATGTGAAAAACAATCCTTGTTTTAAGTATTAATTAAGTGAATGCATTCAAAGATTTTTAACAGTGACTAGTACACAGGAGACTCTTAATAGTTAGCAATTAATATGATTAGTTACTCAAAACTCTCTGCATAGTAAATAGAACAGGAATTCTTTTACTACTTATTATTATTTAGCACTCTTTTATTTCAGATAATTGATGATTGACCAAACTGGAACTTGCAACTAAATTCTTATAAATTTAAAGCCATGTAATTTCTTTTATATTGCATCATTTTCAAATATTTACTGAGTTTCACTGCAGGGCATATTAATGTGCTCCATACTGTGGAGGGTTTAAAAAAATCCTGATACACTGATGTGCATCATGGCATGTTTATAATGAGAAACCACCAGCAACAACCACCCAAGTGTCTGATAAAAGAGATTACTGCTGAATAAAAGTGGTGAGAGTGGACATCCTTGTCTTGTTCCTGATCTTAGAGGAAATGCTTTCAACCTTTCACCATTGAGTATGATGTTAGCTGTGGGTTTCTCATATGTGGACTTTATTATGTTGAGGTAGTTTCCCTCTATATCCACTTTCTGGAGAGTTTTTACCATAAATGGGTGTTGAATTTTGTTAAAAGCTTCTTCTGCATCTATTGAGATGATCATATGGTTTTTCTCTTTTTTTGAGTTTTATTTATTTTTTTATACAGCAGGTTCTTATTAGTTATCCATTTTATACATATTAGTGTATATATGTCAATCCCAATCTTTTATTCTTCAATTTGTTAATGTGTTGTATCACACTGATTGATTTGCAGATATTGAAAAATCCTTGCATCCTTGGGATAAATCCCACTTGATCATGGTGTATGAGCCTTTTAATGTATTGTTGGATTCAGTTTGCTAGTATTTTGTTGAGGATTTTTGCATCTATGTTCATCAGTGATATTGGCCTATAATTTTCTTTTTTTGTAGTATCTTTGGTTTTGGTGACCTCATAGAATGAGTTTGGAAGTGTTCCTTCCTCTGCAATTTTTGGGAATAGTTTCAGAAGGTTAGGTGCTAACTATTCTCTAAATGTTTGATAGAATTTGCCTGTGAAGCCAACCAAGGAAGACATACAGATGGCCAAGAAGCACATGAAAATATACTCAACATTGCTAATTATTAGAGAAATGTAAATCAAAACTACAGTGAGCTATCACCTCACACTGGTCAAAATGGCCATCATCAAAAAGTCTATAAACAATAAATGCTGGAGAGGGTGTGGAGAAAAGGCAACCTGCCTACACTGTTGGTAGAAATGGTACAACCACTATGGAGAACAGTATGAAGGTTCCTTAAAAAACTAAAAATAGAACTACTGTATGATCCAGCAATCCCACTCCTGGGCATATATCTGGAGAAAACCATAGTTTGAAAAGAGTCATGTACCACAATGTTCACTGCAGCACTGTTTACAATAGCCAAGATATGGAAGCAACCTAAGTGTCCATCAGCAGATGAACGGATAAAGATGTGGTACATATATACAATGGAATATTACTCTGACATAAAAGAACAAAATAATGGCATTTGCAGCAACAAGGATGGAACTAGAGATTATTATACTAAGTGAAGTAAGTCAGACAAAGACAAATAAAATATGATATCACTTATATGTAGAATCTAAAAAGATGGTACAAATAAACTTATTTACGAAACAGAAACAGACTCACAGATATAGAAAACAAACTTATGGTTACCAAAGGGGAAAGGTGGGGGAGGAGGGATAAATTAGGAGTTTGGGATTAACATATACACACTACTATATATAAAATAGATAATCAACAAGGACCTTCCGTATGGCACAGGGACCTCTACTCAATATTCTGTAATAACCTATATGGGAAAATAACCTGAAGAAGAATGGATATATGTATATGTATAACTGAATCACTTTGCTGTGCACCTGAAACTAACACAACATCATAAATCAGCTATACCCCAATATAAAATAAACATTAAATTATAAAGAGATTATTACTTAAAATATGAGCACTAATAGAATAAGGCAATGCATTTTCATGAACATTAGATGCATATAAAATATCAGTAATTGAACATGGGGATCTGTATATAAAGGATATTTCTAGGAAGTAGGTTTGGAGCACTGAGCTGTGTGGTAGATACAGAAATGCACTATCCAGGTCTCCCTTTGAGGAAGGATTCTTTTCTTTTGGCTTAACAGAATGGAGTCAGATGACAGCTCCTGCAGGGTTTCCCCTGCTGCAGAAAGCTGCCTTGCCCCTGGTCACACCCTTACGGAGACCCACCGCGAGTGATAGAGGTGGAGGTATAAAAGGCCGGCCATTTTAACCCATTGCACAACACACCTGATGGGTCATTTTCAATCCTGAGCTTTTTTTGTGGAGTTGCTATTGAAGCTTGACTTGTCTCTGCCCAGTTCTTTTTTCTTCTCCCTTCTTCCTCAGATATTGATCTGAGTAAACACTCTGCATTAGCTGTTTACAGTCTCATTCTCAGAGTCTGATTTTCAGAGAATACATCCTGTGGCAGGACATATGAAAGGGGACTTCGCTGGCAGCTCAGCCTTTTACTCTTAGTCAGAAAACTGCAAAACTTTTCCCTAGATAAATCGAACCAACTTGTAGTATTCTTGGAAGTTGAATAATGCTCTCTGTATAGCCTTCCCCATCCTGGAATTTGAGGGCCCAGTATTTTGAAGCCCAGAAGCCCCCTATATTTTAACCTAAAAATAAAATATTTAGTTTGACATGCTGATAAGCCAGTTATCTTTACAGAGACCCTGGTCAGTCTTCTATTCTTAGGAAACAACCATCAGAAAATAAACTTTAAATAATTCATGTGTGGCACTTAGGAAAAAAATCAAATTTACTAAGACATGCTAGATTATCACAGTATTAGCAAAAAATTTAGATAAGCTAATGCCTAGCTACTAGAGTAGTTATCCCAGGCAAAACTATATATTCAGTTTCTAGCATTTAGTGTTGTCAAAAATCATAGCAAAACCCTTAGTGTATGAAGAGAGAGAGGCTATTTGAAGGAAAACTTCAATTTCTCTTCACCAAGATACCAGCCAGTATGGATCACTACTTTAGATTACATGATCTGTGACCTGACACTGTGATATTTCTCCAAACAGGAGGCTGACATTGACCCTGTGTATTTCCTATATCTGCAGATGAAATTCAACTATCTATAAGACTCCTTTTTATTAGAAGCACTTGAGACTTTGCTATTGTTGCAAAGTTTATAAATTTGTAAGAGTGGAAAACTTGAGAATTTTCTTTTTCTTTCTTTTCCTTTTCTAGAAGCTTACTAAACTTCTAATTTTTTGTTTTTCTATCAGTCTCATTTTCCTCAAACTGTAGTGCTCTCTCTGTTTTGAGAGCTGATTAATGATAGTTTCTCGTGGCCGGTGTTCTTAGTGCACAATGCTGTTTGCACTGTCTCTTGCTCTGGAATTTCTTAGGTCAGTGAAATCTGCCACCTAAGGAAGGATTCCCCTTCACATTATTTTCCCCATCAAAACACTCGTTCTTAGCAGAATCTTCACCTGAAGCTATATTTATTGCTTCTCGAAACCTAGTGAAGATGAAAACTGTCAAAACCCTTGTATCTCACCATCTACTTCTTATGAACATTTTATCTGGAGTAGTTTTAGATATACAGAAAAGTTGTAAAGATAGTGCAGAGAGTTGCTTTACACTCTTCATACAGTTTATGCTGTTGTTACCATTTTACATTATTGTGGTACAATTCTCAAAACTAAGAAATTCATATTGGTACATTACTATGAACTAAACTCCAGACTTTATTTGAATTTCATTACTTTTTCATCAATGTCCTCCTTTTCTTCCAGAATCACATCCAGGTACCACATTAAATATAACTGTCTTGTTTCCCCATTTTCCTTTGTGACAATTTCTTAGCCCTTCCTTGTCTGTGACGTAGACGGTTTTGAGGAGTCTGGTCAGGTATTTTGCTGAATATCCCTTAATTTGTGGTTGTCTGATGTTTTTCTCATAATTAAACTGGTGATCAGTCAGTCAAGGTGGTCCTTGTCAGGTTTCTCCACTGTAAGATTACTCTTTCTCCTTCTCTCCTTTATGGAATGAAGTCTCTAGGCACAGCCCACATTTAAGAGATGGGAATTATGTTCTACCTCCTGGAGAGGAAGATGACTACATATATATGATTTGGAATTCATCTATAAGGAAGATATTACTCCCTCTTCCCCTATTTATTTCTTTACTCAATCATGTATTTATATTATTATGAATGAATATATATTTATATTTCATTTTATGTTATATTATTTATTCTGTTAAATTGTTCCAGCTTTGACCAATGGGAGCTCTTTCATGTTAGCTACTACAGGTGTATATCTCTTTGAAATATCTCCGTATTTTTTTTTTGAGTCTTTCTTACTTTTTGATACCACAAAATTCTCCTGGCTCATCTTGTGTTATCCCTGCTACATTTTTCCTCCCCAAACCAGCCATTTTTTCCTAAGAAGCCCTAGTACTTTTTATTAGAGCATGGTATTTAGAAACCAAGATCTGGGTCATGGGTGTGTTTGTTGCCACTGAATGTCATTGCTCCAAGTCCTTTCAGCACACAGCTAGGTAATATATGCTTGTATACTAACCCACAAATCTATAACTGTTTCTGTATCTCTTCACCTGTATATATATATATATATATATATATATATATATATATATAAAATGTTAAAAATGCATACTATGTCTCTCATTCCAATTCAATACCACAGGGTTCATTCTAGTCTTCTTTCCTTCCCTCTCTGACAGTAAGAAACCTAGCTGCAGTCACTATAATTCATTTACCTATTTATTCAATCTCTGTATATATGTAAAGCAGCTTTAGAATTGTTATCTGCATCTCTGTGAAATATGGTGTTGGTGTACACTTCCGTTGTCTATAGTTTTACAGTTTCCAGTGAAAATATTGTTTTCCAAAATTATTTACCCAAGCTTCTTTTTAAAAAATTCTCACTCCCCTAGGACAGCTATGTTTATATTCATAATATAATTAAATTCATTTACCACTATCTACATTCCAGCCTGGAAGCTATTCATTCATTGATGGACATTTAGTTTTTTTCCCATAGTTAGCTGTTGCAAACAGTGCTGCAATGAACATGAGAGTGCAGATATTTCTTTGATATCCTCAATTCTTTTGGATATATACCAGAAAGTGGGGTTGCTGGGTCACAGTTCCTTTTTAAATTCTTTGAGGAACTGCCATATTGTTTTCCATAGCAGCTGCATGATTTTGCACTTCCACCAACAGTATGCAAGGGTTTAAATTTCTCCACAACCTCGTGATTCTGAGCATATTTTCATATACTTGTTGGCCACTTGTATGTCTTATTTGGAGAAATAATGCGTGCTGTGAAAGTGGATTAATAATTCAACCTATTTCTCAAAACTTAAAGAAAGACAACCTATGGAACAGGAGAAAATATTTGCAAACCATATATCTGATAAGGGGTTAATCTGCAAAATATATAACAAACTCCTATAACTCAATAGCAAAAATATAGTAACCAAATTAAAACGTAGGCTAGGGAGGGGCTGTGCTTAGCATATTCAGTTTTCCTTTCCAGACTTGCTTATCAAATAAGTCATTGATCCTTTGGTGAGAAGTTAGAGAGGGGATGGAAAGAGGTCAATATTTTAGGGCAGGGCTTTCCAAATGAAAACCACGGGGAGTAAATATTTCCCCTAAAAGTTCCATTTATTTGCTTTCAACTTTCAGAATAAACCTACAGACCAAATGTTGAATCCTTAAAATATGATTAGAGAAGAGAATGTAAATGGTATCTATCATGGCATTTTTAAAAGTAAAGGTTCACCTAAAAATATGACAAATGGGATAAGTAAAATATGTCAAAGGAGCGGTACACTATAATTTTCATAATTGAACACAGTGATCAACTAAACGAAAGATTGGGCAGAGTTGATGAAGAAGCACTGGAATTTAAAATACCAACTTTGGGAATGGACAAGACATTGTGTGAGACATTGATAAATCCTTTTCTTTAAAGAGAATCAAGTAGAGTTCCCTGTGCTATACAGTAGGTCCTCTGTAATGGCCTATATGGGAAAAGAATCTGAAAAAGAGTGGATATATGTATATGTATAAATGATTCACTTTCCTGTACACCTGAAACACAACATTATAAATCAACTATACTCCAATAAAAATTTTTAAAATAATAAAAAATTTAAAACTCTTAAAATGACAAAGGAAGAAATAAAAATCTATGTTGGTTATTAGAATTAAGGACTTAACTACCAAAAGAAACTCAAAACAGAGATAGTTGAAAGTAGTTGCTACAGGGAAAGAAGACTTGGGTTTGTGAGGCATAGGATGTATTATAAATCTTCTGTAAAATTTTATTTCTACCATGTGCATTTATTACTTGCCTAAAAATTGGAAGTGGAAAAAGCAGTTGGTTGAAATTTTATGTGATGTGCAATTCCAATATTACAAAAATTTCCTATCTCTAACTTTATGACCATATACTGACAAAAGATTTTTTATTACAAATGTCATAAAATAATGGGTAGAATGGAATTCAAACATTTGATAATAAATCGTAAATTACTGACATCTTAAAAAAATAACATTTATTATGTGCCAGTAGTTTTTGCTTACTCTGAATCTTGAGTTTTTCTTCAGAAAATTTATTTTATTTTTTCGGATTTTTATTTTAACAATGTTCTTAGTTGTTATATCTGAGTTATATATTGAAAAAATGTTTAAATCTGATATTCTATGTGGCTATTTCCTTTTCTATAACTTAAAATAAAGCTTTTTCTAAAGTGTTTTAGAGAAGTTTAAGGAACACATATATTCAGCTTTGGCCTTAATATTATGGATGAGGACTTCAGATTAGAGTTTTATTGGAAAAAGTCTCTCTTCCTGGAAGTCCTCTTCACTTTGCTATTTCAGTGATTCAGAAGAACAAAAAGTACTTTAGTTACTTCTTATTTTATTAGCTTAATTGTTAGAGTAGACTGACTGTCTGAAGCTAATTTCTCTTTTGAGAAACAGTACACTTGACTAAGTGATAATGTTTTCAGTAGAAAGCAAAACTATTATTATTTACTGTTTTAGAAGGTATGACTGTTCCCTCTAGCATTTCTGAATCTCCTAAGGGAATCCTCGTAATACCATCCCAGCATCAGCTATTGCAAGCTGGGTATTGAAACATAACTACTGATTCTGTTTTTGTTGTTGCTGTTGTTTTGTTTGTTTCACAGCATAAAATTTGACTAAGCAGGTAGCTGCTGAAAACCTAAAGTCACTGACTATTAAATACTTGAGCATGAGAATCAAGTTGTTAAGAGAGCTTAGTTAGGCTTCCCCAAAATTAGTACTCAGGATGCAATTATTTAATTTAGAATAATGACTGTCTGATCTGATCTAACCACACCCAAAGATAAGGATTTCCTAATGCCATGGAAAGTAAGAAGAGATTCAGTCCTAATTCATCACAGGTTCATTTGCTGAGGGTCCTAAAGCCATCATTACCTATGAATTTAGGTCCCCCAAATATAGTTTTATTTGTAATAGTAAAAATGGAATTTGCCAGAGTGACATTTTCTGGAAAATTTTTATGATGTAATTCCAGTTGGTTATCCTGACGTTGCATAGGTTTTATATATTATCTGCATAACATGTTCTTCATTATGTATATTTTACAAGACTATTCATTTTGGCTCAGTGGTGAATTTTTAGGGGATATATCTGACCCCAAAAATCCAATTAAAGTTTCAAGATATTCCATATTAGATTAGAGATGTAAATGGAAACGATGATTTCAACAGTGCAAGATCTCATATTAAAGGGAAGACACCAATAGAAAAACACTAATTGTCAGAAGTAAATCCAATTATTTTTCTAAACACTGATTCCCCTTAAATCTCTAACTAAGAGAAATCACATCAGGGGAAATTTCTCTTGACATTGGTTATTTAAAAAAATGCTCAACTGGACTTCCCTGGTGGCGCAGTGGTTGGGAGTCCGCCTGCCATTGCAGGGGACACGGGTTCGTGCCCCGGTCCGGGAAGATCCCACATGCTGCGGAGCGGCTAGGCCCGTGAGCCATGGCCGCTGAGCCTGCGCGTCCGGAGCCTGTGCTCCGCAACGGGAGAGGCCACACAGTGAGAGGCCCGCGTACCACAAAAATAAAAAAAAATTAAAAAAAAAAAAATGCTCAACCATCTTTAACTCAAAAAATTGGAAGCTAGAATACAGCCATATAAAACTATATTAGCCGTGGACTTACACACTGACCTGTCTAAAGTTTAGAACAGTATTACCTTAACTAATGAGTATATCAAAGTGTATCAGATTGGTTTTCATCTGCAAAATTGATTTTTTATGCTATATTAGCATGCCCCAAAATTTTATTAAGTCAATGTGATTTCTGTGATTTTGTTTAAAATAAGAGAGCACCAGAGTATAGATTTTCTTCTTCTAGTTGTGCGTGACATGCTCAAAATAAAATTAGTTCAACTGATTCTATTACATTTACTGTCTGGGCGCTAGTTTTTGAAGAGGTAATGTATAGACTCTAAAGGAATATTTTTTAAGTTAAATTTTATACTCTCTTACATTGAATGCACTGAATCATCCTTTTCCTCCATCCCTACCACTGGCTTCTATACTTTCCTAATGAAAATTGCAAATGATTACCAACTACCCTGTCTACAAATTAACAATATTTTACTCCAATTCCACCTTCAGGGTTTCTATGACCTTTATTTGACTCCCACCATTACAGGTGAGTAAGGACATCGATTATTTTTGGGCACTCAAAATTTTCTGAAAATTCTGTTTATATTTGAGAGTTTCTCAGAATACACTTTGGGCCTTCAAACAAACAAAGAAAAAAATAGAAAACTAAACTCTCTATTTCCTAGCTTCCCTTTCCCCTGCGGAGCAGAAATGCGATCATGTGATTTGGGTTCTCTCACTCAGATACAAACGGAGATACTGGTTCACAACAAAATTATACTGTAGTAAAGGGCAAGCATGGAGCCTTTAATTTACTGGCATTGGGGAGTGGCAGAGGCAGTGAGCTCTTTAGTGCTGGCAACCATCTTCTGACTGTGACAGAGTTATTGTGATACTAGGTTCTCCCCAGCACCTCCACCAAAATTCTTTCCAGAAGCCCAGCGAAGAGTAGTAGTACAGAGTCCGAGATTCTGTAGTCTACCTAATGCTGTAGGATAAATCTCTCCCTTCCTGCTTATTAGCTAGGTGGAGTCCGTTATGTGACCTGAAGGTTGGAGAGAAGCAAGAAGGTCAACTATGAGCACACTGGTTCTTTTTCAATGTATATTCCTAATTTCACTTCATCTACCTCCCCAAATCTTGGTGCTCTCCAGACTTGTTCAGCTTTATAAGAAATTGCCAAATCTCTTCTTAAGTGGCTGAACTCTTTTGCATTCTCACCAGCAATGATTGAGAATGAGCTCCTGTTGACTTACAGCCTCACTGGCTATCGGTATTGTCAGTTTTATTTTATTTTTAGCTACCTGCAAGTATATAGTGGTATTACATTGTTGTTTTAATTTGTATTTCCCTAGTGACAAATGAGGTTGAGTATTTTTTTTGTTTATTTGCCGTCTGCATGTATATTTTCTTTAGTGAGATGTGTGTTTAGATCTTTTAAGTTTTTAAAAATTGGGCTGTTTTTTTTTTAACATCTTTATTGGAGTGTAATTGCTTTACAATGGTGTGTTATTTTCTGCTTTATAACAAAGTGAATCAGCTATACATATACATATATCCCCATATCTCCTCCCTCTTGTGTCTCCCCTCCCACTCTCCCTATCCCACCCCTCTAGGTGGTCAAAAAGCACCGAGCTGATCTCCCTGTGCTATGCAGCTGCTTCCCACTAGCTATCTATTTTACATTTGCTAGTATATATATGTCCATGCCGCTCTCTCACTTCGTCCCAGCTTCCCCTTCCCCTTCCCTGGGTCCTCAAGTCCATTCTCTACATCTGCACCTTTATTCCTGTCCTGCCCCTAGGTTCTTCAGAACCATTTCTTTTTTTAGATTCCATATAGATGTGTTAGCATATGGTATTTGTTTTTCTCTTCCTGACTTACTTCACTCTGTATGACAGACTCTAGGTCCATCCGCCTCAGTACAAATAACTCAATTTCGTTTCTTTTTATGGCTGAGTAATATTCCATTGTATATATGTGCAAAATCTTCTTTATCCATTCATCTGTCGATGGACACTTAGGTTGCTTCCATGTCCTGGCTATTGTAAATAGGGCTGCAATGAACATTGTGGTACACAACTTTTTGAATTATGTTTTTCTCAGGGTATATGCCCAGTAGTGGGATTGCTGGGTCATATGGTAGTTCTATGTTTAGTTTTTTAAGGAACCTCCAATCTGTTCTCCATAGAGGCTGTATCAATTTACATTCCCACCAACAGTGCTGTTTTCTTAATGTTGAGTTTTAAGTGTTCTTTTTGTATTTTTATCTTATTTCCTCTAGCTTTATTGAGGTATAATTGCCAAAAAAATTGTATATATTTAAGATGTATGAGATGATGTGATATACATATACATTGTGAAATGTTTACCACAATCAAGCTAATTTACATATCCATCACATCACATAATTATTGTTTATTGTATATTTTGGATGCAAATTTTTATCACAATTATGTCTTGCAATTTTTTTCTCCCAGGCTGACTTGTCTTTTCATTCTCTTAACACTGTTTTTACAGAGAAGAAGTTTTTAATTTTTAATAAAAGTCCAAATAATCAACTTTTTCTGTCATTGGTTGTGTTTTTGGTGTTGTAGCTAAAAATTGATCACCAAACACAAGGTCACATAGATTTTCCTTTATGTTTTCTTCTAGAAATTTTACAGTTTTATGTTTCACATTTAGGTCTATATTCCATTTTGAGTCAATTTTTATGTAGGGAATAAGGTGGTAAGATTGGTGTCTAGGTTCTTTCTCTTTGTTTTGCATATGGATATCCAATTGACTTTAGACCACTTTTTTACAACTATAGCAAGTGGAGTCCTTCCCGTTCTGAATCTCATCTGCTTACTTCTCTCTACTAGCCATCTTCCTCTCTCAACCACCTCTCACCTGTATTTCATTTATTCATTCATTTCCTCACACATTCATTTGTATAAAAGGAAAATACAAAGGACCTATCATGTTTGGACATTTTGCTGGATTATACTGCTCTACTTGCTCTTTTCAGATATTTCATTCACATTTATCCCTCCCAGGCATTACTCGTACTGTCTCCTCTCATCTCTTCCTCAGTCTTCACTTTTACTTCAGTTCATAGCTCAGATATTGCTATCTCTTTGGAGTCTTCCATATTACCTTCCCTGCCTCAGCAAAATTAATTATCTTCCCTATTGGCACTGTAATCCGGTAACCGTTTGTTCAAGTCACCACTATATTAGAATATCAATCTTTTCACATTTTATTATTTAGCTTTATATTTGACTATCTCCCCTTACTTTCAATACATACTAGATTGAGGAGTCTTTGTGGGCAGTGGTTATGGCTTACACATCTCCTTTCCATAACATCTAACATAGTGTTTGGTCCATGTTAATCAATCACATACCACTTGGTAAACCATTACATTTAAAAAATAAATACAAACAATTTGATTAAAAATGAGTGGAGGACCTGAATAGACAAAAAGACATACAGATGGAGATCTTCAAAAAATTAAAAATAGAGCTACCATATGATCCAGCAATTCCATTCCTGAATATTTATCTGAGGAAAATGAAAATACTAATTATAAAAGATATAATCCCCCTTATGTTCATTGAATCATTATTTATAATAGCCAAGATATGAAGCAACTTAAGTGCCCATCAGTAGATGAATGGATAAAGAAGATGTGGTATAAAAGAATGGACTCTTGCCAGTTGCAACAACATGGATGGACCTAGAGGGTATTATGCTAAGTGGAATAAGTCAGAGAAACACAAATACTGTATGATTTCACTTATATGTGGAAAATAAAAGACAAAACAAGTGAACTAACATAACAAAACAGAAACAGTTATATATACAGAGAACAAATGGGTGGTTGCCATAGCGGAGGGAGCTGGGGACAGGAAAGAAATAGGTAAAGGAGATCAAGAGGTACAAACTTCCAGTTGTGAAATAAATGTCTCCCATATGAAATGTACAGTATGGAGAAAATAGTCAATAACTCTGTAATATCTTAGTATGGTGACATATTTTAACTAGACTTATGGTGATCATTTTGAAATGTACAGAAATAGCGAATCACTATGTTGTGTTAACAGGAACTAACATAGTGTTGTAGGTCAATACTTCAAAAACAATCAAACAAACAAACTCATAGAAAAAGAGATAAGATTTGTGGTTACCAGAGGTGGGGGTGGGAGAAGGGGGAACTGGATGAAGGCAGTCAAAATGTACAAACTTCCAGTCATAAGATAAATAAGTACTAGGGATATAACGTACAACATGATAAATATGATTAATACTGTCGTATGTTATATATTAAAGTTGTTAAGAGAGCAAATTCTAAGAGTTCTCATCACAAGGAAAACCTTTTTTCTATTTTTTAAAAATGTGTACGTATATGAGGTGATGGATGTCTACTAAACTTATTGTGACAATCACTTCATGATGTATATAAGTCAAATCATAATGCCAGACACCTTAAATTTATACAGTGCTGTATGTCAATTATATCTCAATAAAACTGGAGGAAAAAGGGAATAAAATATAATAATTTAAGATATTTTTACTGATAACTTCATTTCATAAATAACATTTTTTTGTTATTCTTCAATTCATGTTAAACACAGCCCACATATTATCAAGAGAATTAATTCTGCAATTTTCCAGTACAGGTTTGTTACTGATTTTTTTTCATGGCATAAATTCAAGGGATGATTAAAAATCAGAAAACATAATCTTTATAATCGGGAAGCTAGATAAAAGAACCATGTCAATGGGTATGCTTGTGTGCATGTGTCTGCGCGCGTGCGTGCATACACACACACACACACACACACACACACACACACACACTCCTTATAATTCACTTTCTCATCCCATTTGATGTCCCAAGGAGAATTAGAAACTTGATTCTATTCCTTGCATTCTGTACATTCTCTGCTGGCGACATCTAGCTTGCCACTGAGCTTCAAGTCAGACCACATCTTCAAATTCCTGGTACAATCTGGATGACTTACATACTCCTACGAACGTAGGAGGCTTTGAACGTTTTGAAGGTTAATGGCATACATCTTCATTTAAGAAGGAAATCTATTCATTTAATAAAGTAATGCCATTTGCAGCAACATGGATGGACCTAGATATTATCATAGTAAGTGAAGTAAGCCAGACAAAGACAAATATCGTATGATATCGCTTATATGTGGAATCTAAAAAAAAAAATAAATAAAATGATACAAATGAACTTATTTTCAAGAGAGAAATAGATTCACAGAAATAGAAAACAAATTTACGGTTACCAAAGGGGAAGGGGAGGAATAAATTAGGAGTTTGGGATTAAAATATACACACTGTTATATAGAAAATAGATAACCATCAAGGGCCTGCAGGGAACTGTATATATATACAGGGAACTATACTCAATAACCTATGATGGAAGAGAATGTTAAAAAAGAATATATATATATATATTTACATACATATGTATAACTGGATTACTTTGCTGTACACCTGAAACTAACACAACATTGTAAATCAACTATATTTCAATAAAATTTTTTTAAAAAAGAAAGAAATCTATTTATTTAGGTATTGCATAAAGTCCTAACAATTATTCAGTAAAATACTGACAAAATTTAGGGGATTAGGAAGAATGGGGTGGGGTAAAGATAAGTCCTTGAAACATGTAAGATAGGATCTCAGTAGGGACATGGATGGAGAAGGGCATTCTGAGGAGCAGAAGGTGAAGTTCTCACTTGAGAGAAGTGTGATTCGGTACTCAGGTTAACTGAGGGAAGATGGGTAGTCAGTGGTGACATGTCTCTAAATCAGTGTCTTCTGAATAGGTGACCCATGGGACCTTAATTTTACTAGTTTCTCTGACGAAGCATGTTCTAAAATAAAATAATCTGGAAACACCTCATCAGCATACACTCATAGTGAAAGACAATACCTGTCAGTACATTCAAGATTCTCAGAAGTTTCCTATACTGAGGCAACTTGTATTATTTGTTTTTCTCAGAATTTTCCGAACTTTTTTTTTTTCCCCCCATGGCATACTCCTAGTCCATGTAACGAGCCTTGGAAAATGTTCTTGTATTGCCTTACTTTTTTATTTTTCATTCTCGTCATTTGTCTTTTCCATTTTCCAGCAGAGCTTGGACTGAATGTCTCTTGCTTTTCTGTTAACAGAGTCCCAAAAGGCCCACAGAATTTATCTTATTTTTTTTTCCCTTCTTTCCTGGAGAGTAGTGCTACATCATGAATTGTGTAACACTTAATCATAATAGTGCCAAAGGCTGTACTAAACATGTGCAAAGAAACAGTCCCATGTTATTCTTAGGAATGTGCCAAATCAGGGTGAATTTCCTGTACTTTATTTTGGCTGGAGATTCCTGATATATTTAAAAGCCTCAATATTGTTTTCCAACATTAAACTTCCAATAATTATTTCTTATTATAACAAGAATATGAACTCATACAAAAATTCAGGCAATTTACCATTCTATATTTTAGTGCTTAGACTTTGAATGAAATGCTATGATTATTGTTACTTAAATTACGTGTTTGTGCTCCATGGAGAAACCTCTGCTTTATGTTCATCGAGTTGTCTCTCTTAGATGTAGCCTCAGATTTTTTCAGCAATCCTAGTTTCATTATTTCAACCAGACTTAAAAAGATAATTGGAAGGGAATGATACCAACACTGAGTTTTAGCATTTTGGAATTAGGCTTCATTTTTAATTTTAGTTTTTTCTCCTAAAAGTGCTTAGATCTTGTCATACAGGCTAATGGTTGTCCCCAATATCTGTTTCCATTTTCTTCCATTATCAGAATTTTAGCTGCAAATACAGCTATATAAAAATGGAGACTTTATTTCATAGTCTTTCTTCCATCTAGATGTGGTTATGTGGTTAAATTCAGGCCAAGAAGGATGTCAGTAGAAGCTCCATATATTAGCTGCCAGAAGTCTTCTTTTGCTCTCATCTTTATCCATCTCTTTAAACTAATGCCTGGAGCTTGGAATAATTTTGAACTATGAGGAGTGCCATCCGGGAGACGTGGAAGTTGCCTGGATCACTGACAGAATCTCTAAGGAGCATGACATAGCGCTGGACCAGCTTCTCAGACTGTGACATGCAATATAGAGAAAAATACACTTCTATCTTGCTTAGGTCACTTATTTATTTATAAATTCACTAGCAGCCAAACCCGATAATACACATACGGATGGGGATTGTTTAGGAAAGTGGAGAAGAGGAAAGCCTCATTGGGCTTATAGCTCTACTACAGGAGAAAACATTTCTTAGAATACTGCATGCTGTACCACGCCATTGTTTTTCCTATTAATGAGTTATGATCACTGTTTAAATATCAATAATTTTTAATGAATATATAAATAAGATTCAAACAAGTGTCATGGAAAAACCATAGGGTAGCATGTTTAAAACCATAGGCAACAAGATTCAAAAACTAGTTTTGCTGCTTACTTAAGTGTTGTCATAGCTCCTTCTCAGAGCTTCAGGTTCCTTAGTGTATAATGCAGCTAAAAGAAGGCTCTGAAGACTAAATAGATGATGTATTTTAAGTGTATAATAAAGTGCTTGCACATGGTAGGCCCCTAATACTTGTTAGTTCTCATTTTTCTCTCTCTACTGCATAACAGATTTTGTAACAAATACTGGAAGTTAGAGTAAGATAACGGTGATGATGATGATGATGATGATGATGATGATGATAGCAACAACACAAAAGTATAATTTCTACCTTTAAGAAATCCATAACCTGTTTAGGGGAAGAAAGACAAAAATTTGTCTTTACCTTTTATGAAAAATCACCCAACACTTATGAAGATGAGT
This sequence comes from Aethalodelphis obliquidens, assembly GCF_003676395.1. Taxonomy (NCBI): domain Eukaryota; kingdom Metazoa; phylum Chordata; class Mammalia; order Artiodactyla; family Delphinidae; genus Aethalodelphis; species Aethalodelphis obliquidens. The sequence continues at coordinate 2,981,292 of NW_020838023.1, read as the reverse complement.
GAGGTCTTTCATCATTCCAAAGATTTTTTCTCTCTTTAGATCTCCCTACAAATGACCACCATGGTAAATTAACAGAGAGGTATTTACAGAGTTGTCCTAAATGTGGACACATGCATTTCCTTTAATCCTAGGTCAGACCAAGTTGTTTTTTCTAAACGATTCTTTACTGAAGAATAACCTAATAGAGATCTACAATAAGTTGCAACTTTAGTTGTAACATTCAATGTGGCTTCTCTCTGGAGCTCATTGCCCAGAACTTACAGGCAGTTCTCAAATAGGCCTCCAAATCACCTGAGGCATGATTGCAAAGCTAGATGCTTGTCCTACCAAATTCAAAACTCCTGGGGTAAGAAATTTCTGTTATATTAAGGTGTAAGGACAGGCAGCTCAATATTAAAAAAACAAACAACCCAATCCAAAAATGGGCAGAAGACCTAAATAGACATTTCCCCAAAGAAGACATACGATGGCCAAGAAACACATGAAAAGCTGCTCAACATCACTAATTATTAGAGAAATGCAAATCAAAACTACAATGAGGTATCACCTCACACCAGTTAGAATGGGCATCATCAGAAAATCTACAAACAGCAAATGCTGGAGAGTGTGTGGAGAAAAGGGAACCCTCTTGCACTGTTGGTGGGAATGTAAATTGATACAGCCACTATGGAGAACAGTATGGAGGTTCCTTAAAAAACTAAAAATAGGATTACCATATGATCCAGCAATCCCACTACTGGGCATATACCCAGAGAAAACCATAATTCAAAAAGACACATGCACCCCAATGTTCATTGCAGCACTATTTACAATAGCCAGGTCATGGAAGCAACCTAAACGTCCATCGACAGATGAATGGATAAAGAAGATTTTGCACATATATACAATGGAATATTACTCAGCAATGAAAAAGAATGAAATTGGGTCATTTGTAGAGACGTGGATGGGTCTAGAGACTGTCATACAGAGTGAAGTAAGTCAGAAAGAGAAAAATAAATGTCGTATATTAACACATATATGTGGAACCTAGAAAAAATGGTACAGATAAACTGGTCTGTAGGGTAGAAATAGAGACACAGATGTAGAGAACAAACGTATGGACACCAAGGGGGGAAAGTGGCAGGGGTGGTGGTGGTGGGATGAATTGGGAGATTGGGATTGACATATATACACTAATATGTATAAAATAGATAACTAATAAGAACCTGCTGTATAAAAAAATAAAATAAAATTCAAAAAATAAATAAATAAAAGCATTGCTTACTTGAAAAAAAAAAAGTGTAAGGATATTTTGATATTTAGCCAAGTTTGGGAAGCAGTGTGTAGTTTGGTATCTAGGTGTTGGCCTCCCTCAGTGAGGCACACAAAGACTTTCTCTCCCTACACTGTAGGAGCGCTCTCATTTAGGATCCTTTTTGTGAAATACCCTGCCAGTCTCCTTTCTTATTCCAGAATCACTCCCTTTTTAAGATGTTTAACCCTGTAATTTCCCCTCCTTCAAGGGAAGGCCATTTTCTGTAGCAAGTATATAACCTATCAATTTAATCACAAAAGGTTAGTATATATGTGTATGTATATGTATATGTGTATATTATATAGGTAGGAAAGAACAACTTCCTTATATGGTATGGTACAATGGCTCTTATGCTTTGTCATGCTTCAGAATCACCTGGAGGATTTGTTAGCTCTTGTTTGCTCTGCCTCACCCCAGAGTTTCTAATTTAGAGGCTTAGGATGGGGCCTTAAAATTTTATATTTCTAACAAGTACCTAGATGATGCTGATACTTTGTGTCTAAGTGCTACAATTTAAGAACCACTGAAAAATAAACCCAATAAACACAACATCACATGTGATAAATGAGTATAGTTTGTGCAAAAGTGGGGGTGATTATAGTTGCTCTATTGATCAAAGGATATATCCCAGATAAGGGAAACTTGCAAAGAACTTTGTGATTGGCTCTGAGGAGAAGCAAGAGATGGAGATGAAAATTTCAAGTAGAGGGAACAGTGTGAGTGGAAGCTGCATGTATTTCAGACATGTATCAAAGGAGTCTGGATGAAGGGTAAAGTTTGCAAAAGGAAGAAATGGGAGACATTGTAAACTAGACTGATACAAGATTTAGCTGTAATGATGAACAGTACTAAGTAAATACAAGCACAAAGGACAGAAAAACTGACAGACTTTGAAGTCAGATTAACAAAAATCTCAGTTATAATTGCCTGATCTTGGGCAAATTCCTCAACTTTTGTGGATCTCAATATATTCTTCAGTAAAATGGATCTACTTCTTATGGCCATTGGGAAGATTTAATGATAAAATAAATTTTTAGCACTTGACACAATGTCTAGCCCATAGTACTCAATAAGTTTCAACTTTGTTGCTATTTTTTACTATCCTGATTATATAGTTTTTCACCTCTGATCTTCACTTGGGGGGGTCAAGGACCAGTTAGAACCACAGAGTCTGGTATTTGAGATTTCATATTATTGTGATCTACTAGCCAGGCAGTATTTTACCATAAATTAGTGCTTATTTTCCTTTTAAAAATGCATAATTCACAACCTTGTTTTGCACTGTCTAGGTTTCATGATTTTAACATTTTAAAATATCTCCTTTAAGGTGAGAATATTTAATAGTTTAATACTTAATAGTTTAGTGCAAAAGAAGACTTCTTTATATAGATAATTTATTATATTAATTTGGTTAATATATACCTCGAAAAAAGATATATTTTAGTTTTGGAAGTTACTTAGCAAAAGAAGACCATTTCTTTCATTATCTTTGAAGTACTGAATGTATTCAGAGGAATCATTAAGTATCTCAAGAAGGGCTTTCCTTTAAAGTGAAAATTCTCTGTATTGTGATTTGAATGAAATGAGCTTGGCTAATTTTATATATTTATTGAACAAATTAAATTATTGAGAAAAATAAAAGCGATCTTCCAATTCTCTTTATTTTGTGTAATGCAGGTTCATTTTGTAAAATGAACCTTTGATATGTGGAAAAAAATGTTTTCCTTTAATAAACTATCAGCCTATTTTTTAAGGGGTTAAAGAGCTATATTTTAGACAACGTAGAGTAACAGATAATGTAAAGACTAGAAAACCCCTAGCATTTCTGGACATAAACAGTGGGTGCTAGAGCCAGCTAATACTGGTTTAGAGAGTTGATTATAAATTCAGATTAAAAAAAAAAATTTTGAGAGCCAATTGTGAAAACAGCTATTATATAAAGATTTTAAATTACATTAACTTAAGTGTGTTATATTAGAAACAAAGATAATAAATACTCAAAACTCATTAATTCTTATATTTTTTACTATTATCTATACTTTTGAAGTTATGTCTATTGTACAACGGTCATACTATATAATGATGTGTACTGTGCTTTTCCCAACTCAGCATTCAGTGATATCATGTTGGCACCTTGGAATTGGCGATGCTGAGAGTAACAAACCTTTTATAGCACAGAAGTTCTCAACTGTTACAAATCAGGGCTGATACCTCTTCTTCCACCGACCTGGTTGTTAAACATTTACCAGTTAACATTACTGAATACAACATGATATAACATGTTATGTTATAAAAAATGTAATATATAAATATGTTAAATAAAAATGTTAAAAATCCAAGAGCCTAAATAAAAAAGAAGCCAAAGGCAGAGCAGGGAACTCATAAATTGATGTGTCAGCCACTGAGTCTTTTTGCTAATCTCTCTTTGGCTTGATTTTTATGTCCTGGCAAGATAGAAAAACAAGGAATTGGGCACACACAATGTAAGATGGTATGAGACCACTGCAAACAAGAACAACACAAAAACAAAATAAACAAACAAAAAACAGGACAATCAAAGGACGAATACCTAAGTGAAAAAGGAAAAAAAAAATCACTCTCTTATATAATGAGACTAGGAAGAAGTTTGTTTGTCATGGCCTAGAATCTGGGTGAAACATTTTTTTAAAATTTCTTTTGAGAATATGCAGGCACTGGTCTTCCCTCTCTTGGGTTTTGGGATTCTAATTTACACTACATGTGCCTTCTGGCATAAACTAAATCTCAAAAAATGCTGAACACTGATTCATAAAGATTATACTTTTGGGAGACAATTGAGTTAAATTAAAAATCAGTAACAAAGCTGACTTTAAAAAAATATACTGTGAATTAAAAACATTTATAAATAATCCATGTCCAAACCAGAAGTTGTGTTATAAATTTTAAAACATTTAGACCTGTTGGTAAAGAAAATATTTTACATCAACTGTATATAGATATCTCTGCAGAGAAAGCCTAGAATCAATAATCCCCCCAGCCAGCAACAAGCATTCTAGACCCATTCTTGATTTCTGACCAGCACTCTCTGATGAAAAGATCCAGAGTTCGTTAGAGAAATGGATGAGTTGATGACTGAAATAGAGAAAATATGAGAACAGAATGGTGTGGAACATCTTTGTAGGCAAGATGGGAAGTACTCAAAAAAAAAAAAAAAGAAAAGGAAATTACTGAAAAAAGCGTACATGTCAAAAAGACACATGAGCATGGTTAAAGGGGCTTCCACTGACCAACTTGAGTATTGAAATCAATAAGGATGAATAGGGGTTATAACTCACTGGATGAAATGGGAATCCTTGGGACAATACTGATATAGATAGATAGATAATAGATAGATAGATAGATGACAGATAGATAGATAGATAGATAGATAGATGATAGATGATACTTGCTGGAACAAGACATTCCATGCCAACTAATAGATATAGAAGAAAAGATGAAACTCAAAAAAATCTCCATTTGTCACTCTTCATAACGATGACTGATTCATTCAAGAATTTCAATGAATGCTAAAATAAATTAATTATTAATTAGAAAGGAGAAAGGAGAAACTTTACAATGGAAAAATCTCATGTACTCCACGTTCACCAAGAGATCAAAGTTAACATTAATGGGACAAACGAATATTATGCTCCTTTCATTTTTTTTTTTTTTTTTTTACTTAAGCATTTTCTTTTTATTCAAATATATGCAAATCAAATGGTAAAAAGTATAGAAACTTACATTTGCATTATTTTAGTCTTTATTTTTTTTATTTTTTTTTTTAAATAAGAAATATAATTTTTATTTTTTTATTTTTTATTTTTTTTAACATCTTTATTGGAGTATCAGTTCTGGTAATATGTACTTGATCATGTCCTGTTTTCTGTTTTCTTTTCTCTTTCAATTACTCCAATTATGTATCAGTTTCATTCTCATAGACCGGTCCTCTACTTTTCTTCCTTTTTATTTTCCTCCTTTCTTTTTCTCTTTTCTATTTTGCTCTTTCTGGAAGATTTCCTAAACACTACTATCCAAATACATTAGTTTTTCATTTTCACTATAACAATTTTTATTTTACAGAGCTCTTTTTTGTTTTATTTTCTGCACATTGTTTTATAATAACATTTTGTTGTTTCATGCATGCAATATCTTCTCATATTTCTGAGCTACGTAATAATAGGGTTTTTGGAAAGTTGTCTTCATTTTGCATTGTATATGTTTTCTCCAAATTTCTTTTGTTTATTTGTTTTGGTTTCTTTCATATCAAATGCTTGATATTTGCAATCCTCTACTGTCTATTTATAATTAAGATGATACGTAAAGAAGCTGATTGGAAACTATGTGCCCAGAAGGACTTTGGGCTTACCTGAAAGATAATTTGGGTCATTTGTGGGGGGTATCTTTTTCCCAATCTCCTTCCTTTAACTTGTCAGATTATCCACAAAAGACTGTATCGATCTTCTGCTTGGAAGTACAGCTGCCAAAGTTTCAGGAGATAAAGGAGGGAAGGAAGTTAGAAGGCTCAATATTTAGTAGTAAAATTTACTTCAATCCTTTTGTTTTTAGTTTAATACTCCAACTCCTAAAACCCAGAGAACTTTTGTTTTATTATCTCTAGACACTGAATTTTGGGTCTTACATCATGGTGGAAGACTGACAGTCAATAGCTATGAAGAGTTGGTGTCTAATTACCTTATAAATAGACATTTAAACAATCCACCTATTTTTTGGTCACCCCCTTCATGATTGCTTCTCGATGGACTTGATGCCATGGACTTCTGAGCCTTTAGGGTCCTCTTCAACAAAAATTGGGTAATTTCTTGGTTTTACCACTAGATAGGGAATCAGCTTCCTTTGATCTTATTACTGAGTTAATACCTATCTACCTACTTTTTAGCTTTCAAAATTTTGTTTTGCTTTCTCCTTTCCTCTATCCTTTGCCATTGTTGGTTCATGCTTTTAAAAATCAATTTGTTAAACAAATGGGACCTAATCAAATGTACAAGCTTCTGTAAGGCAAAGGAAACCATAAACAAAATGAAAAAACAATCTACAGACTGGGAGGAGATATTTGCAAATGATGCCACTGACAAGGGCTTAATATCCAAAATATGCAAACAGCTCATACAACTCAACAACAAAAAACAACCCAATTGAAAAATGGGCAGAAGATACAGGCACATGAAAAGATGCTCAACATGGTTAATTATTAGAGAAATGCAAATCAAAACTACAATGAGATACTACCTCACACTGGTCAGAATGGCCATCATTAAAAAGTCTACAAATAACAAATGCTGGAGAAGGTGTGGAGAAAAGGGAATCCTCTGACACTGTTGGTGGGAATGTAAGCTGGTGCAACCACTATGGAAAACAGTATGGAGGTTCCTCAAAAAATTAAAAATAGAATTGCCATATGATCCAGCAATCCCACTCCTGGGCATATACCCAGACAAAACTATAATTCAAAAAGATACATGCACCCTTATGTTCATAGCAGCACTATTCACAATAGCCAAGACATGGAAACCACCTAAATGTCCACTGATAGAGGAATGGTTAAAGAAGATGTGGTACGTATATACAATGGAATATTACATAGCCATAAAAAGAATGAAATAATGCCATTTGCAGCAACAGGGATGGCCTTAAAGGTTATCATACAAAGTAAAGTAAGTCAGAGAGAAAAAGACAAATACCATGTGATATCACTTATATGTGGAATCTAAAATATGACACAAATGAACCTATCTATGAAACAGAAACAGACTCACAGACATAGAGAACAGGCGTGGTTGCCAAAGGGGAGGGGGGTGGGGGAGAGATCAGTGGGAGTTTGGGGTTAGCAGATGTAAACTATTTTATATAGAATGGATAAAAAAAGGTCCTACTGTATAGCACAGGGAACTATATTCAATATCCTGTGATAACCATAATGGAAAAGAATATAAAAAAGGATATATATATGTATGTGTGTGTGTGTGTGTGTGTGTATATATATATATAACTGAATCACTTTGGTGTACAGCAGAAATTAACACAGCATTGTAAATCAACTATACTTCAATAAAATAAATAAATAAAACAAGAATCAATTTGTTGCCACTTTAGTTAGCAGTTTTAGAATACTAGGGCTTAATGCATATTTCAAACTGAAAACGTAAAGTGGATATTGAAAGGCAAATTGGAAAAAATTAAAGTCCCTAGAACCTGTGATACTAAAGAAACTTGGAGGGAGGTTTCTGCAAGATGCTTTCTTTACACATCTTTAATTTAGTTTTTCCTTAAATTGGCAAGATTTAAGGAATGGGAAAGCCTGAGGAAAGCTGCCTTTTTTTACTGTGAGCAAAGTGCCATATCTGGAGAAGGAAGCAATTAGCTAATCTTTGACAAGGTGTAGAAACCTACATAGAAACCAAAAACAAACTGTGCTAATAACTGCTCTGAGCATTTTAGATACATTATCTCAATTAATTCTTATAATATATCTGTGAGATAATCATGTTTATTTTCATTCTATTGATGAGAAAATTGTGGTGGGAGAGGTGAATTAATTGGCCTGGTATTACCTAACTGGATTAAAAAAATTCAAAGATATCAGGAAATACCTAAAAAAATAATTATTTTAAGTTAGTGAAGTTTTCATTTTAAGTGTTTGTTTTGCTCTCACATTACATACTTATGAAAAATCCTTTAGGGATGCCATATGTTGGTCATTTAGAAATACTATATATTTTATAAATAAATATATATGTATGTAACATTGAGTTTTTATTTTTAACATTTAAACTTTTGTAATGTGCTTTTAAAATGTATGATAGGGACTTCCCTGGTGGTCCAGTGGTAAAGAATCCGCATTCCAATGCAGATTCGATCCCTGGTCAGGGAACTAAGACCCCACATGCCGCAGGGCAACTAAGCCAGTGCACCACAACTACTGAGCCTGAGCGCCTCAACTAGAGAGCCCGTGTGCTGCAAACTACAAGAGCCCACATGCTCTGGAGCCCGTGTGCCACAACTAGAGAAGAGAAAACCTGCACGCCACAACTAGAGAGAAGCCCGCATGCCACAGCAAAAGATCCCACATGCCATAACGAAGATCCCACGTGCCTCAACTAAGACCTGACATAGCCAAAAATAAATAAATAAAATATAATAAATGAATAAAATAAATAAATAAATATTTTAAATGTACAATAGCTAATTTGGATGTAGAATCATGTTTCACGGCAGTTTAAATGGTAGCAAAATCTTAAAAGCAAAATCATAATTATAATCTTAGTTCTACAGTTATTAGAATTTTAGTTCTAAAATTATTTTGTAAGAAAACCTCTACTGAATTTTTTTTCCAAGTCAGTTCAGTCATTGTATTTTCAGCTTCCACTAATTATTTCAGTTTAATGTTCACCCTTAGTATAAAAATCCAACTTCTGTTTTTGGAGGAAATAATCTAGAGGGTGTGACCACCAGTTGACCTTCTAGCTGTACCTAGGCAATTGGAGGCTCCTCATCCCCTCCGCCATCTTTGGAATGTATGTTCTGCCCATGGTTCCCACAGTGGGATCCATTTTCAAGGACACACCCCTGAGGGAGCAATGCATTGTTGAGACCGTCTGGATGGTGAGTGTGACTGAACCCAGTAAAGGCCTCTACATAAACTTATGATGCTGGCTGGTAGTGTAGAGACCTATTTGTCTTGCAGCCACACAAGACAAGGCTTGTAAGTTCCCTTGCTTATTAAAACTGCCACCTACCAATCTGGAGGAATCTGCCTCTTTCTTAAGTTTCTCCTTGACCTCCAAGTACTGAGGCCAGTTTCAGATTTCATGCTGGAAGCTTCCGAGTTTGCAAACCAACATTTGTGTGTTTGTATAGTTTTCTTCATGGTGAAGAAACTGAATGAAAAACTTGATATTCCCTGAGTACGGAGGTGTGAAATGATTTCTTTATTACCCCAAAAAGATTTCTAGAGCGTATGAAAAACTTTGTAACCTTTAAGCTGTCTGAATTTGCTATTGTGCTGAGACAGGTTCTTTTAACATATTTCTTGTATAACTAGTTTAAGTTTTGGCTCTGAATTCAGTAGTTTAAGTGTGTTTTCTGATTACTCTTTGTTCAGTTTAAATCTTTATATACTAGTCTGTGGCTAAGAGAAAATTTCAAGCACAGTCTCTGTGAGAAGTTCTTATCATCTTGTAGAGTTGAAATGTCATTTCAATACACTACAGAGAACCTCATGATCACTTTGTTATAGTCATTGTTTCTCTTACGACTGTAGTGGATTTTACACTGGAGTTTGCATTTCAAGTTATTGTGACCTGGAGACCCAGTAGAGCATATATACTTTTTAACTGTTATTTATAAAATGAAAACAAATTACTTTTACATACTAGGTTTTAAAATGTATTTTACAGACCATATAGTAATTAGCAATTCACAAAGTGTATTTATTACAAATATTTAAAACACAGAGAAAGAGGGATGGAGAGAGAGGGAGAGAGAGAAAACTTTTCATTAAATGATTAATCTGGTCTCTTCAGTATCTTAGGAAAACCTAAGATTTTCCTTGCTGCCTGAACTCCAGCTCATCTCATTCTTATTTCCTGCAAACATGAGTATTGATTATATTGTAAGCTGGGATTCAACATTAGCTGTTTTGATTATCACAGTTTAATTTTGGCAGCAAAAATATAACTGATTCAAGCTGAAAATTGCTTTGCATTATAGATCCGTGTCTACTTCACCATGAAGGACTGAAGTTGTCCTTAACCTTGAATTCACTCTTGGTCATTTGATGACCATGAAACATTTACAGACGAGGGAGTGCATGGTAAGATACGAATAATCCAGTGATGGTCCTGATGACCAAGAGCGCAGTTTCTCAACTTCAGTACTATTGATATTTTAGACTGAGAACTTTTATTGTTGGGAGGGGGAGCTATGCATTGTAAGATGTTTAGCAACATCTAAGTCTTCTACCCAATAGCCAGTACCACTTTCCTTCTCCCAAGATGTGACAATCCAAAATATCTCCAGACATTGCCAAATGTTCTCTGGATGGTAAAATTGTCCCCAGTTGAGAACAACTGGTCTTATCTTTGGCTACCATGTAGGGTATTCCAGGCACAACACTATGGGTTTGTTCATTTTTTCTTTCTTTTCTTCCTTCTTTCTTTTGTTTTCTTTTGAGAAAGGTAATATATTTTTCTGGTTTAAGAAACACGTGGTTATAATTGTTTTTCCTTGTGGTATACTCACATAGAGAAAATGTTGACATTGGCTGGAGAAAAATAATGTAGCCCCCTGTAATTCAATTTTTACATGACAGTCAGGATGTTATTTTTAAAATAACATTTTTTTATTGGATACTATTAGTTCAAAAGAGGTCTCCTAGTAATTGTAATTTAAAAGAATGTAACATGGCCTTCAAGACTAATTCAGCTTCTGCTTCTCTACTCAAATTCTTCTCATATCACTCCCCCACTTGTTCAACTGAAAAGGGTCACTTTGAGCTTCACTAATGCACTAACCTCTTTGACCTATCAGTGCACTTGCATAAGACTTTCCCTCCAATAAGAATGAATCTTCCTCAATCCCTGTATCTTCTCTTCAGCCAATAATTACCATTGGCTAATTCCTATTCAACTTGAAGACCTCAGCTTACATATCATTACTCAGAAATTTTAACCTAAATTTGGCCTCATCTTATTATATATTTGGATAAAGCCCTGTTTTTCCAGTTTACATTTGAAACAATATACATGCTATTCATTAATATATTTAAACTTTATATATCTGTCTCCCCCACTAGACATTATATGAGTAGGGACTATGTTTGGAGAACTTGTGAATATTCACTGTTCAGCATTATGTTAAATCTGTTAGAGAAACATTTGGAGACTGATCATTGATGCTTAGAGTCTCTTCTCTCCTCAATTTTAAACCTTATAGAATTTATGATTCCTACACTTCTAGTTCAAGAGGTCTGGGAAAATACTTTTTCATGTCTGAGTCATTGGGCATAAAAATAAAATTGAAATATTTGTATAAGTCAGAGGCTACATGTGAGATAAATTCTCAGTAAAAGGTCCAAGATTATGTTGGCTATAGATAAAATATTAAGTGAGAATTTGATGTGAAATAGTGTCTATTTCCAGGGGTGGGATGGAGAGGTTTTCTTTATTTTTCAACACAGAATAAGCTGTCAAAGATAATGTCCATCTTTCTTCTGTCCTAAGTGTCCATCACTGTGGGTAGAGAGACATAAAGCCTAATCATGGTTCTTGATTTGTTCCTAAATTTCCCTGGATGAAACTGTTAGCTACAGAGGAAAATGAAGGAACAATAGTATCTTATATTCAAACCCAAGATGCTGACACTTGCATATAAAGTACATGTTTATTGGATGAATAGGAGGAAGGAAGGAAGATAGGAATGAAGGAAGGAAAAAAGGAAGGGATAAAGGAAAGAAAGTAGGAAGGAAGGAGGGAAGGAAAGAGAAATAATAATGACTAAATACATGTTATTCTCTTGAACAGAAGCACTCTGACAAACCTCAATGAATATTTGGTAGCTCAGGCACACAGCCTGCTCTTCTTCTACAAAGAATGTAAGACTTGGCACAAATGCATGATGTACAGAAGAAATCTGAAAAGAAAAACTTATTTACTTTTTTTTTTTTTTTACAGATTAAAAACAAGAACTGTTACTCATTTAAATTTCTACAATTTCATTAAAATTTTTAAGAAAGTTTGTATGGAGAAAAATATCACAAAACGACACACATCATCCTCAGTGTGAATTATCATTGAGTTGTTAACCTCAGAGTCTTTGTTTTGACTTGGAGTTAGAGGCTGAAAGGGATTGAGATTCTCATTAGTCTTTCAACTCACTGCTTATACATTTCTTAGTTTAGCTTTAATTTCTCTTACTTCTGTGCCTCTCTCTTGCTTTTTTGAGGTATCACTGACATCTAGATGCTTAATTTTAGCTCCAGTCTCCCCACCCACCAGTCCTCCCCCCAAGTGTGAGGATTTGTAATATTGCCTGAATTTTCCTTCCCAAAGGAACATTCTATCTTTTTATTTTTTCATCTAAATTCTCTGCTATTTCTGTGACTTATGTTAATTAGAGGCTTGGAAAAGTTGTTTTGTTTGTTTCTTATTGGAAGAGTGGAAAGGGTGGGTATTTCTTTGTAGCATCTATAACACTTTAGGAGGGATTAGAATGCAAAGAGCACATTATCCCAACTTTGCTTACAAGAATGGTTTCAGAATGCACTGCATGCAGAGAAAGCATTTATCTTCCAAAATTATTTATCATAGAAATCAATCATATCACCAGTGCTCTGTTATCACGGGCCATCTGCTGGAGATAGACATAGCTTTGTCACACATAACCCTGATTTATATAAGCATTCCTTTTAGGGAATTTTAACTGTGATCATCTCTCAACAGGGGATTCTTAGGTCATCAGTAGGTTAGTTGTTGTCTAGAGAAAATGAGAGACAGGAAGAACATTCAAATAAAATTAGTACCTAAAATGTAGCCTTTTTCCTGAACTAAATTGACTCAATTTAACTACAGATGGGATTTAACCAGTTAAATTCTTGTGTTTAAGCTCTCATGAGTCACCAAGGTACTACAGATTAGAATTCACAGAGCCTGAAATTTCCTGCTCATTGTTTAACCTGGTGAGTCGTACTGTTTCTTTATTATTCTATACACGAGAACCATGGTACACAGTGATGCTCTTCTAATGTATACTCCATGTCTGCAGGTAGGCATTAAAAGTCGGTGTAATCAGATTGAAATTAACATAGAAATCTGGCAAGCCAGAGTTTGTGTTAAGGTGACAATACCCCTTCCTCTTTTTAAAAATTACCATTACTGATAAAACTTGGTTTACTCAACCAATTTTAAGAAAGTGCTAAGGGCTTTACTGAAACAAAAACTCCAGTATAGAATGAGATATATTTGTCTCTGGAGTAGCGTGGTAGAAAGAAACCAGTATTGTCAGGAGACCTGATTTGATACTTATATTGCTAACTTGTGTTGTGTGATCGTAAAGAAGTCATTTAATCATTTGGTTTTAAATTTCCACATCTATAAAACAAGACTGGCAATACCTACACTATCTATCTGATAAACTTATGGTAATACTAGTGTATGTTATAAATACTTTATAAAGTATTAAGTTGAAATACCATTAAATGTGAGCACTTTTGTTTCTGTAGCTATGATCTAAACTTTTCCTCGATTTATGAAAAGTTCTGGACGTACTGAGCTGAAAGTTAGATACAGTAATGATGTTCGTTGTTACTGTTTATCATCAGAAACATTGAGGGGTATTGAATTATATGCTAGTAAGAGAACATAAAAATATATAAAATAGATAACTAATAAGGACCTACTGTATAGCATGGGGAACTATACTTAATATTCTGTAATGGCCTATATGGGGAAAAGAACCTAAAAAAGAGTGGATATATGTATATGTATAAATGATTCACTTTGCTGTACACAGGAGACTAACGCAACATTGTAAATCAACTATACTCCAGTAAAAATTAAAAAAAAAAAAAGATGGAGTACGTAATAGCTGTTATGTTTTAATGAAGGATAGTATTTGTCCCACAAATAATCTCAAAGTAACATTTTGAATTCATGGTTTTGAATATATTTTCTAATATATATCTGGCACATTAAAATATTTTTGCAACATGGTTTTAAGCCAAGAAAATCAAAAGTCTTGTTTGTTTTCATACCACTTGGCAATGTTCAGAAGATTGTTACACTCCATTGTGGAGAATTTGAAAATGATTTTATGCTATGAAATTTTGAAGATGTTATTATTGGCATATGGGATGAATTTTGGTGGTTGAACAATCAGTTGAAATTTCAAATGTAGTCAAAGCGAATCCCTTTATGACTGAAATGCATGACCGTAAATGCCTTTCTTTTAAATTTCTGCATAATTTTTCTACAATTTGGTAAATATAGGAAGATGGGAAAATCTAATTATAATTTGCAGTCATCAGATTAGGCCCCAAATATCTTTACAGTAACATTTCTAGAATGTACCAATATCTATTTGAGTTGCAGCTCTTGAAAGGTGCCAAAGTTTTTATCATCTATTATTTTGTTAAATGACATTTGTCTGGCAATTGAAATATATTGACAAAGAAGTCCTGTCAACTTTTTTTTGCTTCTGAATGGAAAACGTTTTTATGTGACCAAATAATTATTTTCCTTTTATTTTTAATTGTGGATTATCACCATTTTATCTTTGATATTGTTTTCTCTTTTTTGTTCCTGAATAGAATAGTTTGTGGTTTGTCTATTTAATTTGTATTTCCAAAAATCTACCCTTGGATTTACTATTGTTTCTGCTGTTCATTTGCCAACCAGTTTATTAACATGTATTTAGATGTTTATTAATTACCTTGTATTTTTTTAAAATAACTTCATTTTGTGTATGTGTTTTTTTAATATATTTAAATGTGCTTTCAATCACTTTTATTTTTTATATTATTATTAATTTATTTGAAAAACGATTTTTTTATTTATTATATTTTTGGCTGCACTGGGTATTCATTGCTGCTCGCCAGCTTTTCTCTAGTTGCAGCGAGCAGGAGATACTCTTCGTTGTGGTGCACAGGCTTCTCATTGCAGTGGCTTCTCTTGTTGCCGAGCATGGGCTCTAGGCATGCAGGCTTCAGTAGTTGTGGCACACGGGCTCAGTAGTTGTGGCTCACAGGCTCTAGAGCACAGGCCCAGTAGTTGTGGCGCACGGGCTTAGCTGCTGCACAGCATGTGGGATCTTCCCAGACCAGGGCTTGAACCCATGTCCCTTGCACTGGCAGGCTGATTCTTAACCACTGAGCCACCAGGGAAGCCCTCATCACTGTTTTGATTTTTATTTTGATACAAATTTATTTAATGTAGTGTGTAAAATATGTTGGTAGTTGGACTTATTTTTCTTACTGTAAATAGTGCATATATTTTCCCTCAGATTCTTATTTGCTTTACATTTCCAGGTTATAATGTTATTTGATTAATTTCTATATTATTTGTATTTTCCTGGAAGACACAGCATTGTGTCTTTCATTAATAAAACATGAACAATTTTAATGAATACTTATTTGTCCATGTGCATGATTTATACTCATTTTCTTTTGTAAAGAACTTTCGTAACTTTCATTTGTAAATTATATCTTTGTTTATACATTTGTCTTTTTTTTTGGTCCAGATTTTATTTTTTGATACAGCAGGCTCTTATTAATCATCAATTTTATACACATCAGTGTATACATGTCAATCCCAATCGCCCAATTTATCCCACCCCCACCCCCACCCCACTGCGGCTTTCCCCCCTTGGTGTCCATACGTTTGTTCTCTACATCTGTGTCTCCATTTCTGCCCTGCAAACCGGTTCATCTGTACCATTTTTCTAGGTTCCACATATATGCGTTAATATACGATATTTGTTTTAATCATGGACTCTGGGAGGGCTCACGCCAAGGAGTACTTCTCAGAACTTCTGCTGCCAGTGTCCTTGTCCTCACAGTGAGCCACAGCCATCTCCCGCCTCTACAGGAGACCCTCCAACACTAGCAGGTAGGTCTGATTCAGTCTTTTATGGGGTCACTGCTCCTTCCCCTGGGTCCCAATGCACACACTACTTTTTGTGTGCCCTCCAAGAGTGGAGTCTCTGTTTACTCCAGTCTTGTTGAGGTCCTGCAATCAAATCCCGCTAGCCTTCAAAGTCTGATACTCTAGGAATTCCTCCTCCCATTGTCGGACCCCCAGGTTGGGAAGCCTGATGTGGTGCTCAGAACCTTCACTCCAGTTGGTGGACTTCTGTTGTATAAGTGTTCCCTAGTTTGTGAGTCACTCACCCATCAGTTATAGGATTTGATCTTATTGTGATTGAGCCCATCCTATTGTCTCATTGTGGCTTCTCCTTTGTCTTTGGATGTGGGGTATCTTTTTTAGTGAGTTCCAGTGTCTTCCTGTTGATGATTGTTCAGCAGTTAGTTGCGATTCTGGTGTTCTTGCAAGAGGGAGTGAGAGCATGTCCTTCTACTTCGCCATGTTGAACCAATCCTACTTTTTTATCTTTAAGGGTCACATTGTTTTAGGTAATTTCCTTAAAGCAGAATAAAGCTGAATCTTATTTTCTGAGTTAAAGCTGTAATTTTCATCTTTAGTAGACCCATTTAACATGCATTTACATAAGGTTACATTTAGTTTTCCCTCTCTCATTTAATTGAGTTTTTTCCTTCAAGACAATTTCTTTCATCTGTTTTAGTTTTCCTGTAGAATTGAGAAGCCATACAGACTGGGTTAGATCTACAATATTTATTGTCACATTTCTACATAATACATTTATATCTGTATTTCTCAGGCTAACAACTAAAATAATTAAGTGAAATTTTATTTTTTATCCCTTTGGGAAAATTATTATGATCTACTTTTTCTCCTGATTATCCCTCTTTCAAATAAAAACCAAACCAAACAAAAGAAAACTGCTCAGGGATTTTTGCCTTAATGTATTCATATTAAATTAAATTTAATTTACTATCATAATTCCAATAATAAAAATGAATTCCCCAGCAGCAATATGCATACCTAGCAGATCATTTCTTAGTAAAAGTATTGAATCTATGAGTCTTTAAAGAAAGGCTTATTTGGGGTCTTGGACAAGAAAAGCATAAGATGAAATTTTTTTGTGTGCAAGAATGGAAAAAAAACAAGTGCTCAAATACTGGTGGAGAGAAAATAAAAAGACATAAGAACCAGTATAATGGGCCTCACTGGCCAAATTACTGACAGTTTGAGCATCAAAAAGTATAATACTTTTATATAACAAAGTGAATATAAAATAATCTATAATTTAATAATAGTACTAAAAATAGTGTTAAGGGCAGGCAGAAGAGAAAGCTCTTTATACAAAATACAAACTTAATAAATTAAGAAGGAATGGCAGAAATAACGAATAACTGCAGCTCTCATTGAAATAACTGACTCAGATAAGGCTCATCAATGGTACTAAAATTGAGTGAAAGACTGAGTAACAAATTATTTCCACAGTCTCAAAGTGTTACTCCACAGATCACATTATTAAAAGTATCTTTACAATGAAGAAAACTACAGACTCACCAAATGATTACATTTAGTGTCACTAATATTGTGTCAAACTGACATCAAGTTTCTAATGAAAAGCACTGAGAAGGCACAGTGTCACATATGTAACAATGTTGCCAGCAATGAGGAAGGAACAACTGAGCAAATACAAGTTAAGGAACATTTAGCAAAACTACTAGCCTAGATTTTTTAAAAGTCACTGTTGTGAAGAAAATAAATAAAAAGATGGGTGCTGAGTACTGTTATAGTTTAAAGAGGCAAGACAACCAAATTCATTTTGTAATCCTTGATTGGATCTTGTATACAGAAACAGAAAAGCACTTATAAGATAATTAGGAAACAATATGATATTTGAACATGAAATTTATACTACATAACTGAATTGTACAATACTCAATTTCTTGAGAGGATAATGCACTTATGTATTTTGGTTATGTAGAAAATGCCCTCTCCATATATACATATATATATGGAGAGAGAGAGCGAGAGAGAGCGCAATTTTGTGTTTATAGCAGTTTTCCTTGTAATTGCCAGAGCTTGGAAGCAACCAAAATATCCTTTAGTAGGTGAAGGGTTAAATAAACTTCCATACATACAGACAATGGAATATTATTCAGCACTAAAAAGAAATGATCTATCAAGCCATGAAAAGATACAGAGGAAACTTAATATTACTAAGTGAAAGAAACCTAACTGAAAAGGCTACATGCTTTATGATTCTAACTATATGACATTCCGGAAAAGGCAAAATGATAGAGACAATAAAAGGATTTGTCAGGAGTTAGGGGAAGGTGGGGTGAATAGGCAGAACACGGAGGATTTTTAGGGCAGAGAAAAAATTCTGTATGATGCTATAATAATGGACACATGTCATTGTAAATACATTTGTTAAAATCCATAGAATATACAATACCAAAAGTGAACCCTAATGTAAATTATGAATTTAGGCGACACTGATGTGTCAGTGTAGGTCATCAATTACAACAAAAGTATAACTCTGGTGCAAGGTGGTCATGGTGGCAAAGGTGGTGCATGTTGGGGGCAGGCAGTATATGGAAACCAAGTACTCTGTGTTCAGTTTTTCTGTGAACCTAAAACTGCTCTAAAAAAATAAAGTGTCTTAAAAAAATTAAAATCTAAACTACCTGTTTTTTTCATAACATCGTTGGGAATTAAAAATAATTTTTAAACTTTGCTAATCTCACTGGTTACTAAAAAGTCTCATTTCACTTTACATATTTTAAAATTATTATTTATGTTGACTAAGAGGTTTGCCATTTGTATTACTTCACTTGTTAATTGCCAATTTGTTTTCTTTGTCCTTTTATATTCTAATGACCTATAAAGAATCTTTATATAGTAATGATAGATTCCCTCTGGTACACTCAATATTTGTCCTGTTTGTTATCTTTTAACTTTGTTCATGTTTAGCTTTTGCCACAAAAGTTATAATATAGTCAAGGCTGTCTCTTTGTTTTGTTTTGTCTTTTGTTTCACATCCAGATTACATTTATCCTTCTTAAGCACTTTTGTGGTTTGAATTGATTTGGAATTTTGTGTATGTTTCTATCATACAATCTTATGTTTTTCATGCTGTTTTTCCAAATAGTTACACCATTTATTGAATAAAGTTTTTCCATTAACTTAAAATGTCTTGTCAAATTTTATATAAAGTGTCCTTTTCTAGATTCTCAAAAAAAAAAAAAAGTATTAAATACTTCTTGGACCTAAACTTCCTTACCAATGGAATTTCAGTTAAGTGGTGTCTGATTTTTTTGTTTTTTTCTACCAAAATATTTGCATAATTCTTCAACATTAAAAATTTCAATAGAAAATAGATATTGACTATTTTAAGTTAATACTTTCCACAAGTCTGTAATAATTTAAATATCACCTCTGCCATCATAATGATGAGCATAAACATGTATTAAACACTTTTAATTTACCAAAAACTTGACTAAGCTATTTATAAACATGATCTCATTCAATCCTCAGTACAACCTGATGCTTACATATGAGAAAAGTGAAGCTTTGACTATTTTAATAACTTACCTAAAGCCATACCAGTAATAATGATGAAATAGGATTCAACACAACTGTCTCTAGCTCAAAATTCTACTTCTTAACCATTATATAATATTAAGTCCTTTTGATCTGCAGATTCAGGTCCTTTTCAGTCAGTGGTTTTATTTTCATTATGTCTTTAAACATCTTGTTTGATTTGTTTTATTCCCTTTTTCAGAGGCATCCGTTATTTACATATTGAATTTCTTTGTCCTTGCCTCTCTCTTTAACTTTCACATCCTTGTTTTGTTTCCCTTCACATTTCTGGAATTTTTTTTTTTTTTTCTTATCTGTGTTTTTCTTGATGCTATGAATTTGGCTTTTCAGGCTTGAGTATTCAGGAATTTGATTTGAACTACCTACATACTATTAATTTATAACATGACATGGGTTTGAATAATCAAAACTTAAACACTATATTACAACTGATTTTTAAATAACAGAATATACCTCAGATAATACAATATGGCTAAAGCATATATTAATGCATAGGAAATGATATTCACAGATGAGTTATATATATTTAATAGTTGCACAATTAAAAAAACTAATATATCTAAACAAGTAAAGGACAGAATTCAATAGCAGAGAAATGACTGTGTAGTTTTTAAATAATTGTGAGATTAATTAAAAATTACACATCCATAATCTTGAAAATCAGAAATCCAAAATTGAGATGGCATGGCATTTGGATCTGATCTTAAATACAAGTCCTGATAGTGTGACTTTGAACAAGCATCTTAGCCTTTCTGAACGTATTTCATATCTACAAAATGGGAAAATTAATATCTTCCCCATAATAATGTTTTAAAATAAAATAATGTTTAAAGGAAATTTTAAGTTGTGAAATATGCAAAACATATACCATCCTATCTTAAAACTATTATTATTTTGATATAAAATTATCATCTTTAGTTGTCAGCACCTAGAAGAACTATAATTCTCTGTCTAGCTATTTCAATTTGTCATTGTTGAAAGAAACCAAGAATGTGCTGTCATATCTCTATAGAAGGGGCTATAACCAGTATCTTTCCTTTGAACTGTTTACACCCAATAATAGATACCTCTCTCAAATCATAGGGTCATTAACAAAATACCATTTCAGATACGCAAATGCTCAAGGTCATGTTTCTGAATAGATACTGTACTGCCTTAAAGATAAATAAGAAGAAATGTGAATGCAGTAGCTGGGATTTCAGCCAGTGAGGGCTGCCATTTCAGCAGCAGGGGGTGTGCTGTGAGCTTGGCTTAGTGGCAGTTAGCAGTAGCAACTCATGAATGTAGACAGATTTATGCAGGGTGACCTTCATGACTCAGTGTGCATGGTAGCTTTTTGATTTCCACAGGGGTTACTAACAGGACATTCCACTGAGAACCACAGTGAGTGTTCTAGCTCCCTGGTATTTTTAGAGCATAGCTTTGTGCATCAGAAAACCCCAGCCTTGCACAGTGTTGCTTTCTAAAGAGACACACTGCTGGATGAATTTTGCAAACGATAAAGTTTATCTGCATACTCGTCATTTAGCTAGCCACAACTTCAGGGGCTTCCCCCCCCCCCCCCCCCAGTATTTTGCTACTTTACTGCCACAAAGCACATCCAAAACTGTGTTTCTGTGATATAAATGATTAAATCAATGTTAGGCTCAAAGTGGATATGGTCTGTGATAGCTCTTTGTAGGGGGTTTGAGAATGACACGATCTCAGAATCAAAGGGCATTGGGGTGCTGCAGTGTTGGCAAAGCATATCAAAATACCTTAATTTTCTTTATGGAAAAACATTACTATTCAAGTAGATTAATGAAATGCAATAAGCGTATTACAACTAGACTTCAACAAGGCATTTCTTAAACCCAATATTAATTTCGTTTTGGAAAATTTGGAATAATTCCAGGACTTCCCTGGTGGCGCAGTGGTTAAGGATCCACCTGCCAATACAGGGGACATGGGTTCAAGTTCTGGTCCGGGAAGATTCCACATGCCGCGCAGCAACTAAGCCCGTGTGCCACAACTACTGAGCCTGCACTCTAGAGCCCACGAGCCACACTACTGAACCCTCACAGTCTAGAGCCCATGCTCCACAACAAGAGAAGCCACCGCAATGAAGAGTAGCCCTGCTCGCCACAACTACAGAAAGCCTGCGTGCAACAGTGAAGACCCAACGCAGCCAAAGATAAGAAATAAATTTAAAAATAAATTAATCTAAGAGTCTCACTATTTAAAAAAAAAAAAGTTGGAATAATTCCAGTGTTCAGAAATCAAGCTTTGAATTGATTTCAGTTGAAAAGCAGGCATCCAAAGATGTGCACCAGGATCCAACCTGTTCTTGTCTTACTCCTTTTGATTTATTGGATGATATTATAAAAATATTCTCAGCAAATTTACAGAAAGGGGAAATGTTCAATTATAATCAAGTTCCAAAATGACTTCTGTATGCTAAAAGAGTGATCTAAAGCTAATATGATAATATTTAGCGGCAAGAAATAGTGAAATTGGGAGTAGTTAGCTTGGAAAAGAAGAATAATTTAGAAGTAGAGGAAGAGTAATTAAAAAATATTCAATGGTCTGATCAGCAGAAGAGATACCAGAGATACAAGAGATAGAAGTGAAATCAAAGATATAGTACATAGACTAATTTGGACTGTAAATAAAGAACATTCAAATAGAACTTTTCAAAGATGTTTATTCAGGATATGCAGAGTGCACCTTGATTGATGATGTCTCAGCAGATGTTGGAGGACAGTTGGATTCTCTATGTGTGGGGGACATGGAATGTGTTTGCCTAGATTAATCTTTTATATTTATGAATTATTTTAAACAGCTTCTAAAATCTTTAAAAAGGTGTTTATTTTTTTCTTTGATCTAAACTCTTTGCATCTGGCTGGACATTCTGATTACTCTTAACATGTGATAGAGTATACTTTTGCAGGTTTTCAACATAAATCACTTTATTGTTCTGATGTATTAATCCATATTTGTCATAATTTTAGATGCAATTTCTCTTCTGATACTTCTATGTCTTAAGCTTTTACAGAAACTGAGTTAATTTGTTTTTACAACTTCAAAATAATATGTTTCACCATATTTTTAATGATTTACACAGAAAATTGTGTATATTTCAAAATACTTTCTACATACTTATGACAATTGAATGCATTATATTTTCTTATATAATGGATTTGAGATAGCCATGTAGTAGCAGAGTTCTAAAACAGACCTCAGGATTTACCGCTTCCTGGTGAACATGCCCTGAATAAACTCCATGGTTTTTGCATAGGATGAATTCCACTCCTGTGATTAGGATATGTTACTGGTCAAAATAGATTTTGCAGATATAATTAAGGTCCTAAATCAGTTGACCTTGTGACAGAGAGATTATTTCAGTGGGTCTGAGCTAATCACATAAGTCCTTTCAAAGCGGAGTTTTCTCCAGGCAGGTATCAGAAGAAGTAGTTAGTGATTGCCTCCAGGTGTTCTGGAAGGAAGCACACATTCATGTTGTGAATTACCTCTGATGGTCACATGGTAAAGAACTTTGGGCAGCATCTAGGAGCTGAGCACTGACCCCAGCCAGCAGCTAGAAGGAAAAATGGAGACTTCAGTCCTAGAGTTGTAGGAAAGGAAATCTGCCAACAACCAGTGAACTTGGAAGAGAATCCTGAGCCAACCCCAGCCAACATCTTGATTTCAGCCCATGAGACGCTGAATAGAGAATCCAGCTACACCATGTCCAGATGTATGACCTACAGAACATCTGAGGTAATCCACTTGTGTTGACTTAAGCCACCCCATTTGTGGTATTTTGTTACACAATAGAAAACATAAAACTCAGGAAATTTGTCATTTGAAGTTCACCAGAATTGTGAGTCAAAAGCTTTCCAAAGTTTCTTCTGAAGGAAATCTCAAGGAATGTTCAAGTTTCAGATTCAGTAGAGATCATCTATCCTAATCCAGTTAAGGAAGCCGACAGTCAGATAGATTAAATACCATTTTCCTAAATAATTCATAACATAATCAGGAATGGAACCAAGATCCCATAACTCCAAATCAATGCTCTTTTCCACAGTACACAGCTAATATATTTATTCATGATTAGAAAAGGAAAACATGATGCCAGTGGGAATTGTGGACTTTTAACAGTTCATATATCCCTAAAATACTTTGCAGCTATCCTTCCTTTCTTCTTTCTTTCTTTCTCTCCTTCCTTCTTTCCTTCTTCTCTCATTTTTATTATCCAGGATCCAATCAAAGTTCACACAGTATATTTGATAGTGATATCTCTGTATTACCTTATAATTCGGAACAGACCCTCTACTTTTTTCCCTATTACACTGACTTTTTGAAGACAACAGGCCAGTTTTCTTATAGTGTTATCTCATACTCTGGGTATGACTGTTCATTCATATTTTTAAATTTTTTTTTCTGAATTTCCTATAAATATAAGGAAGTTAGGCCTATAGGTGTTATTAAACCCAGATAAAACATTTGGTAAGAATACTTTACATGGATGTTTTGAACTCCATAGAGCATCACATCAAGAAACACATGCTCTAAGAACATCCCCTGATTAAAGATGCTAAGTTTGAGCTCTTGATTATAATGGTAAATGCCATTCCATCCTATTGTAAAGGTACATCTTTTTTTTTTTTGTAATTAATGAGTCATCTGTAGGGTGATGCTCTGGAACCATGTGACTATCCTATTACTCAACAACATTTTATCCAAAGCTTTTAACATCCATTGCTGAGCCTTGCTGAATCAATCGTATAGTAGTTGAATTATCTTTCTGTTGCTACCATAAAAAATTACGACAAATTTAGTACTTTAAAATAACACAAACTTATTACCTTACAGTTCTGAAGGTCAGAAGTCAGACACAGGTCTCACTGGGCTACAGTCTAAGCATTAGCTGGGCCACATCCCTTTCTGGAGGCTCTGGGGAGAATATGTCTTCTTGACTTTTTGCAACTTCTAGAGGCTACTCTTATTCCATGGCTCACAGTCTTCTTGCTTCATCTTCAAAACTAGTGACAAAAATTGAGTCCTTTTCACATCACACTTCTCTGACACTCTTTTCATAGTCACATCTCCCAGTGACCACAGGTGGTAAAGTTTCTCTGCTTTTAAGGACTCATGTGATTAGATCGTGCCCACACAGATAATCCAAGAAACTCTCCCCACCTCTGGGTTCTTAATTATATTTGTAAAGTCTCTCTTGCCTTGTAAAGTAACATATTCAAAGACTCCAGGTATTAGAATCTAGACATATTTGGGGAGCAACTATTTTTCCCTCCACAGAAATTATAAAATGTTGATTTAAAAAATTCTACTATTGCTTCTACATATGATATCTGACATTCTTATGTAAAGAAACCCTGCCCTCTCCTCTTCTTTCTGTGGATTCAGAGATTATTTTACATTTCAATGTGTTAAAATCAATTCTTTATTTTCTTTTCTGTTGCTCAAATTGACTCACATTGGGGAGGTTGGTTTAAGGATATTAGATGTTATAAAATTATTGTAATTTTGTTAGATGTAATATAACATTGTGGTGATGTATGCTGAATTATTTAGGGTAATGTCATCATAACTGAAACTTCCTAAAAACAAGGAAATCATAGAATATTATACTATTTATTATAAATGGAAGGTATAAAGATCTCACTTTATTATTCTTTCAAAATTTTATGTATACTTGAAAAATTTTAAACAAATGTAGAAATTAATATATCAGAGATACACTGTTGTAATGTCAAAACCACTCATCATAATATAAAGAAACCTAATCTGTTTTTCACATTTGAATTCCAATTAACACAAATCTTGAAGAGATTTTAAGAAAGTAAAATAAAGTCCACTGTCTGGCTTCCCATACTGAAGGAAAGGAGAAAGTCTAGCTTTGCAATCAAGAGTGCTTCTGCTTTTATCTGATTTCCAAACAGATATCAGAATACTCAAAAGCATTTGAATACAGTTCAGTGTTAGAAATCAAACTTTTGCATGTCATGTTAAAAACACAATTCTGAAAGAAAAAGTAAGAGCACAGGGACACATGAGAACTGTAATACAACATGGTACTACAGAGCCTACCAAAAGGTCAACATAATTGGAGAACTTTCTTGTATGAAAGTAATGACCAGGATGAAGCTTGCAAAGGAAGCACTATGTTTACAGCAGAATTCTGATGCCTTTCATATGAGCATCTCTGAGCCTCCAAGGTTAGGCAAGAATACCTCTTGTTTGTATACTGCATTATCATTTCTAAAGTAATGCCAACAATTTGATGTTCACAATCTTCAAAAATAGACAAGAACACTTATTTATGCCTTTAACAAATACTTACTGAGACCTTGTACTATATGCCAGGTACTGTGCTAATTAAAGTTTCCATGCATGCATTGAACATTTACTATATTCTGGCTACTAATACTTTGTGTGCATTAACTCACAAAACACTGATCATTACCACATGAGGTAGACTGTCGCCATTTTACATATGAGGAAACTATAATGACAGAGCAACAGAGTCATGGCATTCCAACTTTTAAATTATGACCCCAGAACTCAAACTGTCAGGTACTAGTGCCAAAATTTCTTAATCAGGAGTCCATAGAACATTATAATTGAGTTTCAAGTTTCCTGGGGAAAAGAGTCTATAGTTTATATCAGTTTCTCAAAAGATAAAAAATGCATGATCATCTTAGTAGTTGAAGGAAAATCATTTGAAAGCATCCATTTATGATGAAAAACTACAAAGTGGATACAGAGGAAACATACTTTAACATTGCAAAGGCCATTTATGACAAGCCCACAGCTAACATCAGACTCAATTGTGAAAAGCTGAAAGCTTTTCTTCTAAGTCAGTAACAAGGCAAGATGCCCACTCTCACCACATTTATTCAACATAGTACTGGAAGTTCTACCCACAGCAATCAGACGAGAAAAATAAATAAACAAATAAATAAAATGTATCCAAATTGGACGGGAAGGAGTAACTGTTACTATTTGCAGATGACATGATACTATATATAGAAAACCCCAAAGACTCCACCTAAAAAACTAGAATAAATGAATTCAGTGAAGTTGCAGGATATAAAATTAATACACAGAAATCTGTTTCATTTATATACACTAATAATGAACTAGCAGGACAAATCAAGAAAACAATCCCATTTATAATTGCATCAAAAAGAATAACATACCTCGGGATAAATTTAACCAAGTAGGTAAAAGACCTGTATTCTGAAAACTATACAACATTGATGAAAATATTCAAGATGACACAAGTAAATGGAAAGATACACCATGCTCATGGATCAGAAGAACTAATATTGTTAAAATGTCCATACTACACAAAGCAATTTCCAGATTCAGTGCAAGCCCTATTAAAATACCCATGGCATTTTTCACAGATAATGAAAACACTAATTCAAAAAGATATATGCACCACAATGTTCATACCAGCATTATTTAAAATAGCCAGATACGGACACAACCTAAGTGTCCATTGACAGATGAATGAATAAAGAAGATGTGGTATACACATACAATGGAACATTACTCAGCCATAAAAAAAAAAGAAATCTTGCCATTTGTGGCAACTTGGATAGACGTAGAGAGCATTATGCTAAGTGAAGTAAGTCAGAGAAAGACAAATACTGTATGTTTTCACTTATATGTGAAATCTAAAAAACAAAACAAATATAACAAAACTGAAACAGACTCACAGATACAGAGAACAACCTAGTGCTTGCCCAGGGGGAGAAGATTGGGGAGAGGAGCGAAAATGATAAAGGGTACAAACCAGCAGTTATAAAAAAATTAAGTCACAGGATGTAATGCACAGCACAGGAAATATAGTCAACAATATTATAACTTTGTATTGTGTGTAACCTAAAAAATATAGAATCAATATGTTGTACACCTGAGACTAATACAATATTGTAAGTCAACTATACTTCAATTAAAAAAAAAGAATATAAGTGATGTAAATTAAAAAAAAAATTACTCTTGCTATTTCCCCCATTTCCTTGTCCTTTGCCCCCATTCCCTCATAGCTATCATTTAGCCCTTTAGGAATTACGTTTTAGATGTAGGAATTGCTGGCTTTGTACTTTCTTAATCACTTGTTTGATCGAGAAGTATAGAAAAGGAGCTGAGGCTACCCGTAGCTGCTGTCATCAAGCAGTTTCTAAGTTTATTGGATATTTTGACCTGTGGGGATTCTCTCATTTTTCACATTCCTTTGATTGGTAGGAAGTTATCCAGGGTTTTCCTTGTATGTGAAAATCAGCTGAAACAAAATAATGTGACTTGCCTACAAAGTCTTCCGCCTGCCATTTTATTCTAGCAGAATTAGTCTCACAAGATGTTTTTCTCATTCCTCCTATGATGTGTTTACTCCCCAGCCTCTCCCTAAGTAGGAGCTCCTGGTAGACCCCTTCAGAACTCCTTTTCTCATTTTTTACACTATACGTTCTTCCCAACTGTGGATATGTCTATGATAATCAGAGTCTCTCAGCTTGATTCAAATATTTTTAGAACTGACTGATATTTTTCAGAGTTTACTGTATGGGGTTATGATGCGTATGATAAGCATACAGGCAGTCTTTTACTTCTAATTATTTTCATTCATTTCAGTAGGTTTTAGGCAGGGAAGCTATGAAAACATGTATTTACTCTGCCATCTTTCGTGAAACTCTCTGCATTAAATTTTTATTTTTATGAAGCATTAGAGAAATGTGCTTGAACTGAGTAAGTTGGATATGACAGCAAAGTGCTCTTGATCTTGGCTAGATGCCGGAATGTGAGCACATTCGTGTATTCTCCAGCTGAAGGGAATGGTACTATGTATCTACACCAGTAAATTCTACACTGCCACCTGCTTGCAGGACAATCATTTTTACCCTCTCTTGCTGAATGAAGTGGCTTAAAAAAAGGTTTTTCTTAGAGTACATTTGTAATTTTAAAACTCTGTTCTTCATAGTTGAAGGGAAGTTTTTAGCATTTTAAGTGCATGCTCTAAATGTACAGGCTCCCAGCAATCACAGGTGCAAATCCAGATGGGGTTAACTCATAAAGCAGACAAACTATCTTACACGCAGCTTATTTTGTGGGATTCTTAGGAATCAGAGTCAAGTCTTTACTTTGCTGACCTTTAAGATCCAAGATCAATTTTCCTAATAAAAGGCAGACCTTTGCACAATTTCTGAAAAGTCACTGAAAACCTTTACCAACTGAGACACCAGATTCTATGCCCCAGTCACCCTCAAAGGAATAAAGTTTTTTAGTTGACATAAAAACACCAAGAGCAACATTTACTTTCTTCCCCAGTGGCAGCAACCTTTAGAAATGGTGAAGCCATTATTGTTGCATACCCTTTTGAGCATTCAGATGTTTTAAGCACTGCATGTATTACCATGCTCAGGAAAGTTAAGGAAGTATGATATGTCTAAATGAATAACAGTAATAATAATCAGCTAACATTCTTTAATACTTACATTGTACCATCCATTGTGCTTTAAATTGGATTATATTAAGCCTTAAAATAACTGAAGATTAGATATAATTGTTGTCCCCTTATTACAGAGCGTGTAACTTAGATTAAAAAAATAAATACCTTGCTCAGGTTTACTCAGCTGGTGAGTCATTCAGAATTCAAATTCTTAAATTCTAATTCCAGAAATGTACAATAACTACTATTCTGTACCATTTCTTCAATGCATTTGCATTTTTTAAAAGTTCAAGTACATAGTTTGAAGTGAAGTGTCTACTTTGGGCATAATATGCCAGTGTTACATTAATTTTATGAAGTGTACATTTTACTAATTTTATGTACTAAGTGTACATCTTAGTACCTCCTGTGCCTTTCATTTTCTTTAAAAAAAGAAAAATTAAACAGTAAAATGTTTATATTTTCACAAGTTCTACTGTAAAAAGATTACAATGTTGCAAAAATTGAACCATAGGCAGGCATGAGAATTTATCATGCAATACGTACCTACTTAGTTTATATACTTGAGTTGTAATTAGGATGGTTTTAGAATTATGCTGTATAAAACTTAGAAGTGCTTGATGCAAAGATAACTAATATAATTTAATAAAGATCTGTCTCTACTCTGAGTTATCTACCTAGCTGATGAATAGGAAATAAAATGTATGTGACTTGCATATTTGGGGGAGTCTCTTTTGCAATAAAGTAGGAAACTTTAATATTTCAACCAGTTGAACCATTCTAAATGGATTAATCTATAGATGTCCCTGAATATACTTATATGCTATGTTTCTACTTTTTAATATTAAATAATTTTTTAAAGTTAAGAAAATCATGGCATAATTCAGTCATTCTCCCTTTCTGTTTTTATGATTATGTAACATAGGATCTTTACCACAGGATCTTGCTTGGCTGCTCATAGTTATATAATGACCTGCAGGCAGTTCACGCAATGGGGCTTCCCCTCAGGCAATGGGATTTGTAATTTGTCAACAGATGTTTCTGCTCCTTCAACCTCTAAAAGGACAATTTTGAGTTTCATATGTTTTCTCAGAGGCTTTCCAGTAGGATTAAGACCCAGCTGTTGATAGCCATAACCTGATAGTAATCATGCCAAGCTCTGTCTACTCTCACGACATTTGCACATCATTATTGTCTCTGCCTAGAATGCTCTTTCCCAAATTTGTCCTATATTTGGCTTCTTCTCATTCAGGTTTTAGTTCATATTTTCTTTCCTCAGAAAGTCTATTTCATATCATATCCTCTTACATAGGTTCCTCCTCCTGCAACTATTTCCTCAATTATTTGTTTATTTACATGTGTGTTCTGTCTTTTCCACTTCAACATAAGTCCTTAAAGGAGAAAGGTTTTGCTGCCTTATTTACTGTAGTATGCCCATTGCCTAAAACATACATATATTCTAGGAAAATTGCTCAATAATTATTTATTGATTCATGGGCAGCACCAGCAGGATTAATTGGAAACCCCAACGTCATCAGATAACCCAAACACCAAATTAACACTGCAAAGGCTCTGAAAATTAAACAACTATTGGAACCATAGCCCTCAACAGTTGGCCAGGACATGTGTACTAAATCTAAACCAGTATGAGCCTGCTAAAATAAATGATTTAACTAGGACCCAAAGTCTTTTCACATAATAGGAAAAATGTTAAAGATACAATTTTAAAAATCACCCATCATAACAAGAAGCAGGAACATCTCAACTTAATAGGAAAAGACAATCAACAACCAGATTAATCAGATGTTGGAATTATCTGACAAGAGTTTAAAAGGAGCCATTATAAAAATGCTTCAGTAACACATGACAAATTCTCTGGAAATAAATTAAAAGTCTCAACAAAGAAAGATAAGTTATAAAAATGGTAATTATAAAACTAAAAACATAGTAGAAATAAGAAAAAAACTTGCTGGGTGGTCTCATTATTAGAGTGGTGATGACAGAGTATGGATTAGATGACTTTGAGGACAGATCAATAGAATTTACCCAATCTGAACAAAGGAGAGTAAATATATTAGAGAGAGAGAGAAAAAAGAATAGAGTCTAAGGTGAAATACAAAAGATCCAACAGTCATATCATAGAAGCACTACAAGGAGAGGTGAAAGAGTAGGGCTACAAGAGTATTCAAAAAATAATGGCTAAAACTTTCCAAATTTGATGAAACACATAAATCTACAGATACAAGAAGTTGAGCAGATCACAAATAGATAAAACCAAAGAAATCCATGCCAAGAC
The DNA here is from genome assembly GCF_003676395.1 of Aethalodelphis obliquidens. Lineage (NCBI taxonomy): Eukaryota > Metazoa > Chordata > Mammalia > Artiodactyla > Delphinidae > Aethalodelphis > Aethalodelphis obliquidens. Next base: position 2,950,021 of record NW_020838023.1, on the reverse strand, counting down.
ACACTATAATTAAACTTTTGCATACTAAACAAACAGAAAATATTGCAAGCATCCAGAAAGAAATGTTACTGAATACCCAAGTCTAAATAATCATAGTTTGCCAATTATCTTTTCAAGTAAAAAGTGTTCCATTGAAAGAAACAAAACTGTTCAACTATGAACTTCAACCACCACAGAAGTACTTTTCCTTGAGACAACCATCATATCTTTGCATGCATCAGAACTATTTTGTGAGTATTTTCCACTTCTCTTGTAGAATGAAAAAAAAATTTAGCACAGGATTGCTATTTTTTTTCCCTTGTGAGTGTGTGGTGATGAAGATGCAATGAGTATTGGTATAGGTTCATGCTATTTTCTCAGTCTGAGTTAAGACATGATCAGTTTTACTCACCACTGCTTTTGTATCACCAGTGTAACTGTTAACAGTGAAAAGGGCAAATAATTTCTTATTGTAAAGACTTCATGAACTACTAGAACTAGAAGTTTCTGAGGGATCCCTAAAAGCCCTTATACTTTTAGAGTAATTCATGTAGTTTTAAGAATCAATTATGTAGGCATGTATAGCAGCAGAGATGAATACAGAGTTTAAATATAGATTATAAATGTATACTTTCAATCAATTTTCTAAAAGGTGCCAAAGTGATTAGAGAAATTCTTTTCAACAGATGTGGTTGAACAAATAGATGTTTGTATTTTTAAAAACACCTTTCTTTATCTCTCCCAATTCACAAAATAGAATTTTAAAGGATTATAAACCTAAAAGTAAGGATAACATATAGAAGGTTCCAGTGGGCAAAGCTTTCTTAATTAAGATACAAAAGAAAAAAAAACAAAAAAAGTGATAAACTGCATTTTATCAAAATTTAAATTTTCTTCACTTCATACACTAACCACCATTAGGAAAATAAACAGACAAACTACAGAGAAGGAGAAAATGTTCCTCACACATAAATATGACCCAAAACTTTACTCAGAATATATGAAGGAATTTTACAAGTCAATAAGAAGACAAATAATGAATTTTTAAAATGGGCAGTGAAAGATGCTTAATACCATTAGTAATATGGGAAGTATAAATTAAAATCCCAATGGGATGTCCCTCACAGTGTGAACCCATAAGAATGGCTAACATTAAACAAGATAGCAATAATAATTGTTTGCAAGAATGAAAACAACTAGAACTGTCATGTATTGTTGGTAAGACTGCAAAATAGTAGAGCCAATTTGGAAGAGATTTTGAAAGTTACTTGTAAATTTAAATATTTACTTACCTTTGAACCAGGGATTTCATTCTTAGGAATTTACTTGGAGAAATAAAACATATCCAGCAAAATGTTTTACATGATTATCCAAACTATTCTTATTCATGTTTGTCAAAAGTCTAAAAATAAACCAAATATCTATCAACAGATAATGGAAATAATGGTTGTGTATCCACTGAAGTTGAATACTAATCAGCAACAAAAAAGAACATCTCATCAACACATGCAATAACATGGATGAATCTCAAAAACATACTGAATGAAAGAAATCAGATATTTATGTGAAATTCTAGAGCAGGTAAGCTGGTTAATGTGACAAAGCAGATTAGAGTTTGTGTTAATCCAAGAGTGGGAATGGGGAATGGATGAATTTTATTATATATAAATTTTACCTCATCTAAATTGATTAAATCTTAAAATGCATTTATTGCAAAAAATTATTAGAATGACTTTAATTACTTAATACATAACCCAACCATGCTAACACATTAAGTGGTTTCATTCTGACATGTAATCTTCCAGTTTATTTTCATTTGAGCATATAATTTTTACACAGTTGTAATCATAAATTAGGTTCAAGTTAGCACTTGGCTTATTGTTTCTTTACATTTTCCATGCTGCTACACAGTTTTCATAATTATCTGTTTTTCTCATTCCATAATAATCCATTATATCACATTTTAAATTGGAATATTTTTGAACACTTATGTTTTTAATTATGTAATCTGTTAAAAATAACTGCATGCCCCAACTGAAAGCAAACCACATTCCCATGAAGTGTAGAATGTATAAATAAATTACGGTATACTTAGCAAATGGAATACTCAATACAATTAAAAAGAGCAAACCTACTGCACTCAAACAAAACATGACTGAAAAGGACAGCCATAATGTTCAGTGGAAGAATACACAAAAAGTACATTTATATGAAGTTTGAGAACTAATATTTGATGATGAAAATCAGATAAAGGGTTAACTCTGAGGACGTATTACTGATTGGCAAAAGGGGAGCTGTTGGTGTGTAGAAAATGACCTTTTTCTTAATCAGGTTGGTGATTACAGAAGTGTGCATATGTGCAAAAAGTCATCAAGCTGTAAACTTAAGATTTGTGTATTTTTATGTATGCCTGTTACACTTCAGTATAGAGGCAAAAACCATTAAAAAAACAATATAGCGAAAAACACCCCAGTTATTTTTTGTAAATTTTGTTTTAAGTTTTTATAATTTCCTTAGACCTAATTTCCTAAGTGCTATAATTGTGTTTATAATTACCTACACAATTTTTTGTTTTGTTTGCTTGCTTTTCTTTTAAACTAGAAGAAAATGTTTTCTTCTAAGTTCAATTGCCACCACTGATGCCTAAATACCACTTTTTATAAATCCTTGCCAACAAATATTATTGAATTGTTTTCCCCTAACCTAAAGGCTATAGAGTCTATTTTTTCTAGTAAGTGCACTCCAGTTGGAGTGGGAAAATCTCTGTTTATTATCATATAGGTTTTTCCAGTCATGGGGACGTTCCTAACAAGCAATACTTCAGTGGTATTGGGAACAATGTTCAATTCACCCGTATGCCAATATAGTTTTTAAATCTGATAAAAGTGACTTCTAGGTAAATGCTCATTTTTACTGGTGGGAGAGAGGCTAAGTGCCTTTTTTCAGCTTTCCCTTTTTGAGGAGAAAGTGTGATTGACTGACTTTGACGGAGTTCTTGGGATTTATGCTGATTGCATTGTGCTTTGAGCATCAAACAAGAATATTGTTCATGAAAAGAATGATTTTTGCCCACACAGCCAAATGCTTGTGGACTCTACTGAATCCTTTGTTCCAATTTTGAGTGAGTCACTCAAACTGTGACATTAAGTCTAGTAAAAGGGAAAGCAATTTAGATATCATTTTGTGTTACTCCTATGCAATAAAAGCCCGTGTTGAAATAAAGTTTCCTCATTCTCTAACTGCATATTTATGCACACTTTCTATTTCTAGTACTATGCTATGGACTTGAAAACCTACAATTCATGAATGATAGTTGGAAAAACTTTGGGAATGATGATAAAACCTTGCATTTAAAATAGCACTCTATGTGGGGATTATAGGCAGGGATTTATGGTTTTTCAGTCGAGCACAATTGCTATTCTAAATGGTCTACTCTGATGAGATTTACTATTTATTATGGAAACCACTTCCCTATATTTATCACTGACTCTGCCATGGCATATAAAGAAGAAACATAGTAAAACCAATACATAGAATAAGTTATCACATTTTAATTAGTCTTTATCTATTTCCTGAGGGAAATGATAAAAATTTATTGATGGAGATTCAGAGTAATTAAATGCTATAAAGTAAACATCAGAAATTACTTGGAAATGATTATCATGCATCAGTAAACCACAAAAGAGGTGACAGAAATCTGTATGCCTTACATCCAAATATACGCTAAGTATATATTTTAAGGAATTTGAAAAGAGGTTCACTCTCTTTTTCTTCTTCCCTTTCTTCTTCCTCTTTTCCTTTTTCTTCTTTAATGATTAAGGGCTAATGAAATAATCTCAATGCTACTTATCATTAATAATAAAATGGACATATATATGCATGGACCAGAAAGTGAACTGGCTTTGCTTTATTCCTTCAATATCAGGTATAGTTTGGTTCCCTGAAATGTGATTTAAAAAAAAAAAATAGAGAGAAAATAAGACTCCCCTTTTCACTGCTCTCAGGCATTTGGATACACTGTTCTCTCTTCCTGAGAAACTCTTTCCCCAGGTCTTCCCCAGATAAACTTAAATTTCAAGTTGTAGGTCTCAATGTAGGGGTCACTCCCTGAACCCCTAGACTGGTTCTATGCTTTCATAATATCCTGTGTTGGTTAGTTGCATCTTTCTTCTCAGATCCACTTCCTATCCTTCACTTGTTCTATTGTGTATTTCAAGAGTTCACTTTTGAAACATGTATTTTCTTATTCCTTTTTCAAAAATCTCCCAGTTGGGTTCCTCCAATAGAGGTGCTAATGGAAGCTTGGAGGAGGAAACAGGATATCTCTCCTCCTCTCTCTGCTCTGGGAAACGTTTCTTAAGGTGAGCAGGTCTCCTACAAGGTCACAGTTCTCACCAACTAGCCCCATCCATGGAGGTTTTTTTATTCACCTTTCTCCATTGGTCTCTGCAACTCTAGCATGATAGGAGCTTCCTGTTGTGGCTCATCTTTGGTTGACTCACAGTCTCGCCTTCTCATCTTTAATATCATTGTGCTCAATTCCCTGTATTAAAGTCCCTCTCTTGAATTGGTGTTCCTAGGACTGGTTTTCCTGGCAGAAATCTGACTGATACGTATATTGTATTTTCCATATCTATAATACCAATCTCACTTTTACATAATTATTTAATCTGTTCTCCAAGCTAGACTAAATTGCAAAAAAAAAAAAGAATTGTGTTGGACTCTTCCTTTTTATATTTCCATTCCCTAGCAAGGATGTTGGCTTATAGAAGTCAGATAGTATTTGCTGAAGGAAGAAAGAAACAAAAAGTGGAAGAAGGGAGAAAGGAAAGAAGAAAAGAGGAAGAAAATTCTATTTTCAAATTTATATTTCATATTAATAAAAGTGGATTTGAATTGATGTAATTCAGGACAAAATACCTTCCCCTTAAACAATCACATAATTGAGATCAGGATTATGCATGAAGTGACAAAGGAAAAGAGTAATGTTTCCTGAGTTCGATAAGCCTAAGGTTGTGATTAAAGAGGCAAAGTGGAAAATATAAATGTATATTTGTATTAATCAAGTGATAAAATATACATATACACTTTCTTGGAATGTGTGAAAAATAATTATCCTGATTTCAAAATGTGTATCTTTATTTTAAAAAGAAATTTTGTATTTGGCAATTCTTTTTTTTACTGTCCAAGATAGCAACTCTACTGCAGAGGCTGGAAAACTTTCAGCTACATCTAAATTTCCCAGAATCCCTTGTCATAGGCTTCCAATGTCTTGTGCAAAATCTGAATTAGGAACTGAGTTCAATGGGAAGAGAGGTGCAGCTCTAGCACATCTTGCAGGTGCAGATTGACTGCAAGTCAATGTAGCTGGTGTGACTTCTGATCATCAGGCCATGGTTAATTTGGTGTAACCTGGAATTATCACCAGAATCAGTAACTTTCTGACTGTGGCAGAGATAACAGTTTCCTACATGAGTCTCTTCTTGGATAAGATCTGAAAGTTAAACCTGGAACCTGCTGCTCCATCCTTACCAACCATTTTTACACACTAGATTCCCTAAACTAAATCCATTTGTACTTAAAATAGCTAGAGTATTTCCTGTTACCCAGAACTCGAAACCCTGTTCAGACAAGATCAATTTGCATTACTATCTCTATATCATGGTATACAACTCAACACCAAAAAAACAAACAACCCGATTTAAAAATGGGCAGAAAAACTGAGTAGCCATTTTCCCAGAGAACACGCAGATGGCCAACAGATACATGAAAAGATGCTGAACATTGCTAATCATCAGGGAAATGCAAATCAAAACCACAGTGAAGTATCACCTCACACCTGTTAGAATGGTTATCATCAAAAAGAAAACAAGTAACAAGTGTTAGCAAGGATGTGGAGAACAGTTGGTGGGAATGTAAATTGGTGCAGCCGCTGTGGAAAACAGTATGGTGGTTTCTCAAAAAATTAAAAATAGAACTATCATACGACCCAGGAATTCCACTCCTGAGGATATAACCAAAAAAAACAAAAACACTAATTTGAAAAGATACATTCACTCCGTTCATAGCAGGATTATATTGGGTTGGCTAAAATGTGCCGTCGGTTTCTAAGTAAAAAGAAAAGACACATTTTTCATTTTCACCAAGAACTTTATTGAACAATGTCTTCACCCTTTTGTTCCACTACCTTCTGCCATTTTTCAGGCAACTTCATAATTCCATCTTCCCAAAACTTTTTATCTTTTTGAGCAAAGAACTGTGCCAGGTGCCTTTTACAGTCTTCAGGGAATTGAAAATTTTTTCCATTAAAAGAATTTTGTAAAGACCGAAATCAATGGAAATCCAAAGGTGCAATGTCTGGTGAATATGGCAAAAGAATCAGAACTTCCCAGCCAAGCTGTAACAGTTTTGGTCTGGTCATCAAAGAAACATGCGGTCTTGCGCTATCCTGATGGAAGATTATGCGTCTTCTGTTGACTAATTCTGGGCACTTTCCATCGAGTGCTGCTTTCAGTTGGTCTAACTGGAGCAGCACTTGTTAGAATTAATCATTTGGTTTTCGAGAAGGAGCTCATAATAGAGGACTCCCTTCCAATCCCACCATATACACAGCATCACGTTCTTTGGATGAAGACCGTACTTTGGCATGGTTGGCGGTGGTTCATTTCACTTGCCCCACGATCTCTTCCATTCCACATTATTGTACAGTATCCACTTTTCATTGCCCGTCACAATTTGTTTTAAAAATGGAATGTTTTCATTACGTTTCAGTAGAGAATCGCATGCAGAAATATGGTCAAGAAGGTTTTTTTTCTCTTAACTTATGTGGAACCCAAACATCAAAGCGATTAACATAACCAAGCTGGTGCAAATGATTTTCAGCTCTTGATTTGGAAATTTTGAGTATGTCAGCTATCTCCCGCGTGGTATAACATTGATTGTTCTCAATTAATGTCTTGATTTGTTCGCTGACAACTTCAACTGGTCTACCCGACCATGGAGCATCATCCAGCGAGAAATCTCTAACACAAAACTTCGCAAACCACTTTTGACACATTCGATCAGTCACAGCACCTTCTCCATACACTGCACAAATCTTTTTTTTTTTGCATTTCAGTTGCGTTTTTACCTTTCTTGAAATAATAAGGCATAATATGCTGAAAATGTTGTTTTCCTTCCATCTACAATATTAAAATGTCTACACAAAATTCACCAATTTTGATAAGTTTTTTTTTTTTTAAATGCATGCTGATATGACAGCTGTCACAATACAATCTAACAAAATTGTTTCGAATGAAGTTAAAGACAACTAAGTGCTACTAGAGCCATCTTACGGAAAAACTAATGAACTTTTTGGCCAACTCAGTATATAATTGCCAAGATATGGAAGCAACCTAAGTGTCCATTAACAGATGAACGGATAAAAAAGATGTGGTATAAATACACACACACACACACACACACATACACACACACACACAATGGAATACTAGTCAGCCATAAAAAAGAACGAAATTTTGCCATTTGCAGCAACATGAATGGACTTGGAAAGCATTATGCTAAATGAAATGTCAGACAGAGAAAGACAAATACTGTATGCTATCTCTTATATGTGGAACTTAAAAAATACAACAAACTAGTGAATATAACGAAAAAGAAGCAGATCACAGATATAGAGTAACTAGTGCTTACCAGTGGGGAGAGAGGAGAGGGGCAATATAGGGATAGGGATCAAGAGGTACAAACTATTAGGTATAAAATAAGCTACAAGGATATATTGTATAACACAGGGAACATGGCCAATATTTTATATAACTATAAACAGAGTATAAGCTTTAAAAATTATGAATCACTATATAGTACATCTGTAACTTATATAATATTGTAGAGTAGCTATACTTCAATTAAAAACATCATGCGCAAATTTAATAGAAAGACAATGAAGATTTGTTTGGAAGGAAATCTAAACACAGGGACCACGTTTTGTTTGTTTTTAATAAAATCTAGAGATACTGGTAGAGGAGACATTCAATCTTCAGATTCAAGATGTAGACACTCACTGGGCTATACATTAAGGAAACAGTGGTGAGAAGCAGATATGGTCCTTTTCTTGTCATATATCTGTTTATAAAGATATATACATATATACACATTCAAACTTAGAGACAGGTCCACGTACCGCAAAAAAAAAAACAAAAACAAAAACAACAACAAAACAAAAACCAAAATTATTTCCATAGATAGCTCAATCCAAAACAAAAATGTGAACTTATTATATATACTGGTTAATTTCTTTCACAAAGCAAGCTAACAAAGTAGCATTGAGAATACTTTTTTCTGCTTCTATTTGAACAGCTGCAACATCCAATATTCTGAAGTTTAACCTTCAATTTAAATTGATTTTTTTTTTTTTTTTTTTTTTTTGCGGTACACGGGCCTCTCACTGCTGTGGCCTCTCCCATTGCGGAGCACAGGCTCCGGACACGCAGGCTCAGCGGCCATGGCTCATGGGCCCAGCCGCTCCGCGGCATGTGGGATCTTCCCGGACCGGGGCACGAACTCGTGCCCCTGCATCGCCAGGCAGACTCTCAACCACTGCACCACCAGGGAAGCCCAAAATATATATTTTGATATACATAGTATATTAAGAATAAAAGTAATGTAAAAACTTGTGTACTGAAAACCCAGGTTACAAGCATAGACACATTTTAAATTAAATTTCTGAACAGTATCAATTCTGGAAGCACAAGATAACTATTTCTCATTGCTCACATACAACAACAGAAATAGTACCCGCTTGGTAAAGTTATGCCAGGGGAATTTTTTTTGTTTTATTGTTCAGCTCACATTGATATAATATTGATATAAGCAAGTACCTTTGAATTTATCACTTTTGTTTACAATAACTTTGATCAGTTGGGTTGATAATTGAGAACCAAAGATCCAGAGCTTTTCAGGTGTTACTTTGCATAAAACATGAGGTGATAGATTGTATTTCCTGGTGGACATATAATCTGGTTATTTGTGACTTTTTTATATTTTTAATTGATTTACCAATGGCAATCTAATTAGAGTTACTTTAATTTTGCAGAGTTGCTATCGTTTTACATTATCTTTGTTCTTCTGTGTTTTACTTTGAAAAATTTTAACACTTCAGAAAAGCTATAATAAATGGTACAATAAACGACATATACTCTTCACCTATATTCATCAGTTTTTAACAGTTTTCCTCTCATTTGCATTCTCACTCTGTGCGTGTGTGTATGTGTGTGTGTGTGTGTGTGTGTGTGTGTGTGTGTGTGTGTGTGTGTAGGTATAGGTGCATGTCTGAGTCTGTATATGAGTATGTGTATGAATTTGAAAGTTTCATACATTAGGATTTTTCACTCTTAAATACTGTGGCATATATTGACTAAAAAGAAAACATAACTGCAATACATTCTTTATATTAAAGAAATTTAACACTGATGTAATATTTTCTCTAATATGGAGTCCAAATTTAAAATTCCACATTTGGGGCTTCCCTGGTGGCACAGTGGATAAGAATCAGTCTGCCAATGCAGGGGACATGGGTTTGAGCCCTGATCTGGGAAGATCCCACATGCTACGGAGCAACTAAGCCTGTGCGCCACAACTACTGAGCCTGCACACCACAACTACTGAAGCCCATGCACCTAGAGTCTTGATCTGCAACAAGAGAAGCCACTGCAATGAGAAGCCCACAGCAATGAAGAGTAGCCCCTGCTCGTCACAAGTAGAGAAAGCCTATGCACAGCAATGAAGACCCAGTGCAGCCAAAAAAATAAAAATTAAAATAAAATAAAAATAAATAAATAAAATTAAATTAAAAAATAAAATAAATAAAAAATTAAACTAAAAAAATTTTAATTAAAAACTAAAAATAAAATAAAATTCTGCATTCGTCTCAATACTATCCTTTATACCTGCATTATTTTACTACGTCTTTAATGATCCAGAATCTAATATGTCATATCTTATTTCAGTTGTCATGTTTCATTGGTCTCTTTGATCTAGATTTTCCCAGGCTTTTCTTATTCTATTTATATTTCTAAAATTGACATTTTTACAGAGTCCAAGACAGATTTTTGGCCAAACTTTCTTCAAGTTGGTTTTTTCTGATTGTTTCCTCATGATTGGAATTGAGTTAAACATTTTGGCATGAATGCTACATAAATGATGTGCTGTCTTGGTCCATCATGTCAGGGACCTCTGCTGTAATTCGGCCCTTTTTTTTGTGAGGTTAAATTTTGTCCTTTAGTTAAGGAGGTATCCGTCTCTGTCCTGACCTTCTCATTTTGTTCTAACAGGGTAGCCATTTCTTCAAATTTAATCTTGATTCTTGGTCAGTTACTCAAGTCCCAGCATCCATCTCATTGCTCTCCCTTCTAATCTCAAATTTTGAGGTTCCAGTATATGCTAAACCACAGTCTCCCCCTATTATAATCCCCCAAATTTGTTCAGTAAAGATAAAGATACTCAGTCAACTCGAATAGCCAAAACCATCTTGAGAGAAAAAGAATAGAGCTGGAAGAATCACACCTCCTGACTTCAGATTATAGTACACAAAGCTACAGCCATCAAAATAGCATGGTACCAGCACAAAATCAGACACATAGATCATTAGAACAGAATAGAGAGCCCAAAAATAAGCCCACACACTTAGGGTCAGTTAATCTATGACAAAGGAGGCAAAAATATACAACGGAGAAAAGATGTAAGTTATGCTGGGAAAACTGGACAGCTACTTGTAAAAGAATGAAATTAGAACATTCTCTAACACCATATACAAAAATAAACTCAAAATGGATTAAAGACCTAAATGTAAGACTGGATACTAAAGGAAAACACAGGCAGAACACTCTTTGACATAAATCTCAACAATTTTTTTGGGCTCAGTCACCTAAAGCAAAGGAAACAGAAGCAAAAAGAAACAAATCGGACATAATTAAAATTAAAACCTGTTGCACAACAAAGGAAACCATTGACAACACAAAAATACAACCTACTGAATGCGAGAAGATATTTGCAAATGACATGACTGCTATGGGTTAATATCCAACATACATAAACAGCTCAATAACTCAACATCAAAAAAACAAACAACCTGATTAACAAATGGGCAGAAGAACTGAATTGACATTTTTCCAAAGAAGAAATGCAGATCGCCAACAGGCACGTGAAAAGATGCTCAACATTGTTAATCATCAGGAAAAGGCAAATCAAAATCACCATTAGATATCACTTCACACCTGTCAGGATGGCAATCATCAAAAAGAACAAAAATAACAAATGTTGGCGAGCATGTGGAGAAAAGGGAACGCTTGCACAATCTTGGTGGAAATGTATATTGGTGAAGCCACTGTGGAAAACATAATGGAAGTTTCTGAAAAACCTAAAAATATAATTACCATGTGACCCAGCAATCCCACTCCTGGGTATATATCTGAAAAAAACAGAAACACTAATTCAAAAAGATACACTCACCCCAATGTTCATAGCAGCATTTTTATAATTGCCAAGGTATGGAAGCAACCTAAGTACCCATGAACAGATGAATGGATAAAGAAGATGTGTTATATACACACACACACACACACACACACACACACGTACACACAATGGATTACTACTCAGTCATAAAAATAATGAAATTTTGCTATTTGCAGTAACATGGATGGACTTGGAGGGCATTACGCTAAGTGAAATAAGTCAAACAAAGAAAGACAAATACTGTATGATATCACCTTTATGTGGAATCTAAAAAATATAACAAACTAGTGAATACAGCAGAAAAGAAGCAGGCTCACAGATATAAAGAACAAACTAATGGTTACCAGTGGGGAGAGGGAAGTGGGGAGGGGCAATATAGGAGTAGCGGATTAAAAAAAAGGTTATTAAGGGATTATATGAAATAATCTGGGTGAAACTTTTGAAAATTTTAAAGCACTATAAGAATTTAAAGAAGCTTTCATTCAATTAAAAAATATTAAAATATAGTTAATTAATTCACAAGTATATGCTGAAGAATCTGAGCAATACAGGCTTTGTTGATGATAAGATTTTCCTTCTAAACTAAAATATATTGAGTGAAAAAAGGACCATTAATAATATCACCAGAGCAGACCCTAATACAAATATCTGTACCTGTTACATAATTGAATTCATTTTAGCCAAGACAACAGAGCTTTCTTACAAGTGATTAAAAATCTTATAGAACCATTGGGTAGCCTGGAGAAGCAGAGTCTATGTTGAGCTTTCAGGGTAAGTACTCAAGCTCCAAAGCATGGGAGGAAGCAATGGTAGCTCCTGCTTCTTTGTGACCAGGAAGCTGCCATCACTTCAGTCAGATCAGTGGTGCATTGCTCCTATAACAATCCACACCAGCCATGTGGGTGCCTTGTACTCTACCTCTGGACATCCACAGAGATACTAAGTGCTGAACTCTCAGACTTCATTAATCCTGCTAAAAAATTTAAAAGCCCATGTGACTTTGCTCACCAACAGAAACAAAAAGCAGAAACCAAAAAAGGAGCATAAACGGCAGACACATTCTGCTTACACCATTAGAAATTCTGAAATAAAATTTACCCTCCAGTGTTTTCCTGTCAAATCTCTCTGAAGCTACTCTTGGGAACACTGCCAACATTGCACATTTGCTTGGCTTCTTCTTCTCCATCCTCCTTTCCCAACCACAAGTGTTACCGAAAGTGGGGTCTGGCTGCTCGCTGTTCAAAATCCAATAAAGAGGCAAGGTTGGTGGAAAGGAAAGTTTGCTTTATTTTGAAGCCTGGCAGCCTGCGGGGTAGGGCAGACTCCTGTCCAAAGGCCGACTCCCCCCCCGCCCACACTGACAATCAAGAACTTTTATAGATGGAGGGAGGGGTCTACATGCAGAAAGAGCACAGTCAGCTCTGACAGTCATCTTGACATTAGTCATGCAGTGGTCTGATCAGTGTCAGCTTGATTGTTTTAAGCACAGCTAGTCTTTAGTTTCAGGGTCGGTTTGTTTCCATTTCTTAGACGCCAGTTCTCAGAATTGTGGCTGCTTAATGTCATGGCTACAGTCTGGTCATAATGTAATTAACTTCTTCTTCAGTGTCTATAAGACAGCTCAAAGGATATGGCTCAAAATATTATCTATAGCCTTTGAGGAGGAACTAAAGGTCCTTAACTTTGCTTAATGACTAAACTACTATTATACGGTCTCATTTGACTGTTTTCCTTTGTTTTTGCATTTTCTCACTTCGATTAAACTTATTGTTTGGCTAAAGGCAGGATGAGAACATGAAGGGGGGAGGACCATAAAGTCCTGCTTCTTTTCAATCTCCCCTTTTCTTTTTTTTTTTTTTTTTTTTTGCGGTACGTGGGCCTCTCACTGTTGGGGCCTCTCCCGTTGCGGAGCACAGGCTCCGGACGCACAGGCTCAGCGGCCATGGCTCACGGGCCCAACTGCTCCGCGGCGTCTGGGATCTTCCCGGACTGGGGCACGAACCCGCGTCCCCTGCATCGGCAGGCGGACTCCCAACCACTGCGCCACCAGGGAAGCCCTCCGCTTTTCTTTGATATTCCTCAATCTTGAGGAGGGGCATGTACAGAACAAAAAATGGAATAAAGTTTTGGATAGAGAGCTTAATCATAAACTTGGCAGAGGAAATCGTTTTTAGTTCTATTTTTTTTCCTATTTTCCCCAACTCTTTAGGGAATGGGGCGATGACTACTGTGGCTACTTCCTGCTCAAGTGGGGCACAGTCCTGCCTAATTTGCGGAATGGACACAGAGTTGGAAATAATCTCAAGTTCCAAGCTTAGGATCAATATTTTGTATTATGAAAACATTACCTCTCTCTTTGATTACTTTGTCATAGTACCTGGACAAATATTTGAAAATTAATAGACATATTACAGTGAGGATAATAATCAAAATGCATCTTTGTATTTTTCTCTGAGTGTATTTTTTACCCTTAATGGTTTTACAATGTATGTTTAATAGGCTACAGTCTGTTTTGTTTAGCCTAAAGTTCAAATCATGCATAAGCCAGAATAACTTCCCCATACCTCAATGTGTGAAAATTTCTCCCATCATTTTCCCCTTTGAATTGCAAATATTTCCACAGAAAGCACTGATAATCAATATATTTTTCCAACGTTTCCAGATTGACTCAGTTGCCTACTCTGGGTCCGTTCATGTCCCTTGGTGCTAGGCTTACTTTTTTGTTTATATATTTGCCTAGTCATCCACATTGGGGGAAAACTAATCAGACTTAACAAACAAGCACATAGGTATTGCTGATGGGGAAACACTTTATAGGCTATACATTTTATCAATTATACTCAACTGTCACACAAACATTGTACATGTGCTTCAAGCAGTAGACTTAAAGCCAGCAGTGATACACATCATGAGTAGTTATACTCCATGACAACTTCATTAGATATTTTTTTCCATCCTAAACACTGGCATCAAAAATATGGTTGAAAGCAAAACAATAACTTTCCATTAGAATTCTTTAAATTTTTTACCTAGTTTAGCAGTATTATCTGAAAGTTATCAAAAACATGTCTTTCTTTAATAGCTTTTAGAACATTTATATTAATGGCATTTACCCATACAGTATAACCTGAGTGTTTATCATTATTATTTGACAATGTTTTCCATGTAATTTTTTTTTTTTTTGCGGTACACGGGCCTCTCACTGTTGTGGCCTCTCCCATTGCGGAGCACAGGCTCCAGATGCGCAGGCTCAGCGGCCATGGCTCACGGGCCCAGCCGCTCCGTGGCATGTGGGATCTTCCCGGACCGGGGCACGAGCCCGTGTCCCCTACATTGGCAGGCGGACTCTCAACCACTTCGCCACCAGGGAAGCCCTCCATGTAATTTAATATATCATATAATCCTAGTTATTTTAATATTTCTTCTGAGATGTCTCAGGGACCTTCTGAAATACTCAAAGTTAGCTAGAGGAGAAACTTTGTTATCAAAAGCAGTTCAATATTCCAGGAAAACTTTGTTCTCTTAACAGAGAGAGAAAACCAAATTCCAGTCTTGTACCAGCTTATTATTAATGACAAAATTCATTTATCTAATTAAATTCAATCAAATTTTAATCCTGCCAATGTACAAAATTCTTTTCTCAAAATTCCTTTTCCACAAACCTTTTATCACTTTCTGGACCCATATTAATTTTTCCCTTATTGTCCCCATACATACGCAACCAGCTCTAGGACAAAATTATTCTCCTTTTTACCTCAAAAAAAAATATCTCCAGTCTTTATACCGTCTCTCGCCAGCAACATATAACCTACTTGCTTTGCACACTGAAATGTTTTCTTTATCATTTTTGTAGCTTTAATTACATACTACAATTTTTAACCTTTAAAAGACCTTAACAAAACCAAGAAACAAGTAATTGAACTGTTATACCAGCATTTTCTGATTGGCAAACTTAAGAACATATTCCATAACCTCTAAAAACACACATTTTTCTCAGAGCACAATTTCTCTTTAATGTGGTACAAGACGTGTGTTTAATGAACCCAAACATTTTGAAGTTCTGCTAATTAACCCAAGTCTGAAGGCTCAGGAAAATGGGCTGTGTTTGTATTTCAAGGACATGATAAGAGTTAACTTCAAGCTTTCTTCTAGGCATATTTTTGTTCTCTCAGGGTCAGAATTCTGAAAACTGTTTTATCAAGCTAGCTTTCTCTAACTGCATATTCAAAAAGAACCAGTTTTGGAATTTCAGAAGAGTTTTATCTTGACCAATTTTCTCTGGAGTCTAAAGAATACTGTTGTGATACATTGTTAAAAAGTCATCTTTCTTTTTCCTTAGTCATAATTTCACAGCTAAAATTTTTCTAATTAATTGAACCTGAATTTCCCAGTTTACAAAAGACAACGAAGATATCAATCATACAAATGGAGTACATATTCACACATCAGAAGACAGAACTGTCACAAATCCTCTAAGAGGATGACGGATACAAAGCTGCAAACAAACGCTTCCCCAACACAAATGACCCTCAACATCAGACACATGTCAGAACCAATTGGAAGTGGTGCTTTGTGCTCACAAACAGTCCTCCATGGTAGACACACATCTGACCCAACTGGCAAAATGCTCATGCATGCTTCCGTCCCACCAAGGAAAAGTGTAAGTTGGCAGCTAGTGCTGGGCAGGGGAGAAACAGGGAGGATCTCCAAAACAAATGATTTCAGCAGCTGCTAGGAATATCCCCCCAAATCCCCCTCTCCGGAACAGCTAGCCACCAGCAGCTGGCTCATCACAACCATCCCGGTGAGTTGTCATGGCCAGTGGCTCTATTCAGGAAAACCCCAGGGAGCCAGATGTCATGAGAGCACAGCCTCACACTGGGTGCCAAAAAACTGTTACCAAAAGTGGGGGTCCAGCTGCTCACCACTGAAAAGCCAATAAAGAGGCAAATTTGGTGGAAAGGAAAGTTTGCTTTATTTTGGAGACTAGTAACCTGGGGGTAGGGCAGACTCCTGTCCAAAGGACAACTCCCCCACACTGACAATCAGTGGGCAAGAGCTTTTATAAATGGAGGGAGGAGGATTAACTAAAAGTCCTTGACTTTGCTTAATGACTAAACTATTATTATTTGGTCTCATTAGACTGTTTTCCTTTGTTTCTGCATTTTCTGACTTCTCTGATTAAACTTATTGTTTGGCTAAAGTCTTTCCACAAACAAAAGGCAGGCTGAGGACATGGCAGGGGGTGGGGTAGGGGGAGGACCATAGGGTCTTGCTCCATTTCACCAGCAGCTTTCTCCTGGGAGCATTTCTATAATTAGATACTTGCCACCTCAGGAAAAACTTGTCTGAAAAATGACCTTGACAAAGAGCACTTCCACAAGCCTCTAGACCAAATTTACCCACTTACATGTAATGATGACCCTATGCTCAGCTGTTATTATTATTATTTCCCTGTGCTCCTGCTATTATTATGCTGAATTATTTATGTTCCTATCTAAAGCCAAACACTTAATTTATTTTCTAAATCCTATTTTCCTTGCCTACTAAGGACATCACTTCAGCATTTCCTTCTATCTTCCCCCTTCTCTCTCCTCTCTCATTATTAAATCATTCCTATCATACAAATATGATGTTATTTTTCCTAATTAAATAAAGAAAACACTCCAGTTGACTCCACTGCACTTTCCAGCCACCACTGGAGCTCATTTTTCTGTTTTCCTTTATAGGAAATCTCCTCAAGAATATCACTTCCTCACCTCTTAATCTCTCATCTCTAAACATTGAAGTGCCCCTGAGCCCAAACCTTAGATCTTTTTTATTCTACCTACATCCCCTAATGAGGTGATTTTATCAGCCTCTTTAGCTTAAATTACCATCTATATGCTGAGGATTCCCAAATGCGACTGCAGCTTAAACTCCTTTCCTGGCCACCTACAGTGATGTTTCCACGTGGACGTCTACTAAAAATCTGAAGCTAACGTGTCCAAATATGAGCTCCTCGTCTTGTCCCATTCCTCCTCCCCAAAGTGCTCCTCCTACAGACTTCCCCATCTTTGTAAACCCATGTCTTTCTATGTATTTAACCAAAAGCCTTGGAATAATTTTTATATCCAGTCTGTCACTGGATGATTTTCAGCAGAAAAGTAACAAATTTTGTTAGATTCACCTTCAAATTATATCCAGAATTTGACCACTGCTCACCTTTCTCATTATCTCTCATTCAAACCACCACCTCTTGTCTGGATTAATGAGAAAGCCTTCCTGCTGTTCTAACTCATTACACTTTAATACCCTAGAACTAATTCTTAGTAAGCAGCCTGATCGATCCTTTTATGATAAACTGAAATCATATAATTTCCTTGTTCAGAACCCACCAGTGGGTTTCCATTTTATTTAGAATAATAGCTGAAACCTTGACAGTATGGTTACAGATTCTGCCCTCATGGTTTGGTACTTCATCTTCTTCAAGTCATTTGCTCTAATATCATCTTTTCAAAGAGACCTTCCCTTACTACTCTATTTAAGATTGTAAGGTCCCCCCTTCCCCACCAAAAACTGATATAACCAGGAAGATTCCAGCTTTTTCTACCTCCTTCCTTTATAACTGTTACCTTCTGACGTCCCATATTTCACTTATATTTGTAATGTAAGCTCCACAGAGTTAGGGAGTTCAGTCTATTTGATTCATGGCTATATCCCCAGTATCAGTAACTGTCAGTCACATTGTCATACTCAACAAATATTTGTATTACAAATGTATTGTTGAATAATATTTTCAGACCACTTCCCCCTTCCCTCCTGACCAAAAACAATTATCTCAAAAGGATATCATGCTTTACACTGCCCTCTGATCTACATACTTATATCCCTTGCCAAACTTATTTTTCCACATCTATTTTTCTTCTTCTGATTTTCCTTCATTCTCTATCCAGTCGTAACTCTATAATCTGACAATCTAGTCTAAACCCTCCTAAGATCCAAAATCAGATGGACTTTAATCAAAAGGGTAAGCCTGACCAAATCACTGAAGTCTGTTAAAAGAGTCTTCAGGTATTTCTTGAAAGAAGAGACTCAAGCAGGAAAGATTCTATCATTCCATGACAGGATGGAAGAGATCAAAATATTGGAATAATTAAATATGTTCTGATTTTATATCATTTCATATCGATCTACACTCTTTGGGGCTTGCCAGTATATTCCAGAATATTTGCAAAGGTGCTTAATATAAAGCCTTTAGAAATGCATATGGCCTGCTCCCCCTCTTTCCTTCCTGGGAACCAAACGTATTCAGATAGTATAGTCAGCTTCATTCATTCCATATAACCAGTAAAATGATCCAGGATTCTTGAAGCCTCTCTCTTATCTCTAATATGTATGTGAATAAAAACATCATTTCCAGGACAGATGGAAAGCTATCTGTATCAAAGCTTTCAGAAATTAGTCACTGTTGATATGGAGGTATACTAATTAGTTTTCATGAGACCAGCATCAACAGGAGGAATTGAACTGTGAAAGGAGATGGGACAAATTAGTTGGTTCAATAACAAGATAGAGCAAATGTGAAGAATAAAGTAAATTCAAAGTGGACAAGTCCTTCAAATTATATACTTTCATTTTTCAAGCTATCATTTCATCTTATATTTTGCTTATTTCACATTTTAATTGCTCTTTGAGACAGCTAGTAAAATTTATATAAATCAATGAAACCATGATTATGTTTTTTTCTTTTAATTTTCTCCCACAGAAGGCAATTCACACTAATTCAAAGTAGTAATTAGAGATTAGCTTTGGAGTAGAATTAGCCAGAAATAGAATAAAGAGTACTGAGGCAAGAACTAGGGATGTTTAAATGATTTATAATCAAATATATTTATATAAATATAAATGTACATAACGGATGCAATGCTATGGGTTTAATACATGATATTATTTTTTTCCTGAGCTCAGAGACCACATTTCCCCAGTCCCTTTCCACCTACATGAATCAGGTAAAAATTTCTAGTCAAAAGTATTTTTAATCAATACAATGTGGTTAGTAGTGATGTATATTACTTCTAGTTCTGTCTCTAAAACCTCTACACAATTCTCTATGCTTCTTTTTTTCTGCCTATGGGCTGGCCAGATGCAAAAGTTCCAGCTTAGGAGTCTGATTACTTAATGGATGGTGGTAGGAAAAGATGAAAGAGCACAGACTCTTGAAATTACATTTCAAAGGAGAGCTATCCAATCAGAAACATCACACTGGACTTTGCATTGGTTAAGAAAAATTTCTGTTTGTATATACTATATGTACATTATGTGCATGTGTGTATATGCATATGTAGAGGCCTGTGTATGCATGTATATATACACTCACACATATATACACATTTTTTATGGCAAGTCCCTGAGATTTTGAGGAGGCATTCATTTTGGTGACAAATAAAAAAATTGTTACTTTGAAGTAGTATAGTCTCTCTATCAGAATTCTTGCAATAGTTGCAAGAATAGTTGCAATCCATTTAACAGTAGAAAACAATATTGTCGAAATTAGTTTATTAAATTTGTATTTTATTTGTATTTAATCGTTATTGTAGAAAACAACAGTAAAAAAATTGGCAAAACTATTGCCTGCAATAATTTGGGAAGCAGATTATAGGGATACTGATCTGTTAGCTCTTGGTAAGCAAGAAACAGAATAGTGTATGTTGACTATTACTGGCTACATTTAGCAAGTGAATAAAGGCAAGAGTTGAGCTTGAGAAAGGATTAGCCAGTTTACAAGCAGATATAAAAGGACACAGAGAGAGGACAGACATTTTGAACTTCATAGGGTTTAAGAAATCAACATCTTCCAGACCCTAAATATTAAAAAATATGGTTTTAAAAGACTTTGTGAAACAAAAGTGAGGTAAACCAACTGGCTACATCAAAAAATAAAGTGACTCAGCCAAGAGATCAAAAAGATCAAGGGTCTTCCCAGTGATTATTCCAGAGAGTTTCAGGGTAGCTGCTATTAATTTCAAAGAAAGGGAATGAGAGTAGGAAGAAAAAGGGATCTGGACTGGGAGTCTGGAAAGGTCTAAGAAAGAACCTTGGGTGTGATTATCAGCACATGGCAGACACAAAGAGCAAACAGATCATAGGCCAACTAAGTCTGAATCAACCATTTTTCAAAACAAACAAAAAAATGTATACCCAGTTTTATAAAGCTATTAATTCTTCAAATTTAAAAATCCCTTGGGCCTGCAACTTGCCATGAGTAGTGGCGAGCTTTGAAAATTCCATGGCTGTGAGGTGAAAATGCCCACCAACTCACACATATCATATATGACTAATGAAAATAACGGACAAGTGGGAACCTATGGTAGGGCAGGACCAGGAGCCGTTGGGAATGAGGGACTGAGGTGTTCCTTCCAATGAACAAAATCAAAGTATTATTAAAGGACATCCTTGGTCTCAGGATAGGAGGATTCTTGATGGTTTCCCAGTGGGATTTCATAACTACTGTGGGTTAATAACTGTAACGTATCTTCCAATCTTATTTTGCCAAAATCAAGTGTTCTTATAGTAGATCTGTTCCCATTCCATCCTTGTGTGCTGAGTCTATGTGGGGAGGGTATTTTTTTATTTTTTTGACACAGTAACTAGAAATGTTTGAGAAGGTAGTTGCTACATTAGCCTGAGTCCCTGATTAGTCAACATGATCGACATGCAGTGTGAACAAGAAAACATCCTTATGCTTCTAAGCCTCTGAGAACTTGTGGTTGCACTACTGTAGCACTGCCTAGCCTAGCCTAGTATAACTCTGCAACAACCTTTCCTTGAGCCTCTTCAAGCTGCCACTCCATCTCCTTTATTTTTCTCTTTCAAATTGATTGAAAAGTAGTATAGACTTTTTCTTCACTCTTATTCACTTCTCATTTTGTTATTCTCTGATATTCACTAAGTTCTGTTGCCAGGCGCTAGAGACACTGTTCTCTAAGGAATGGACCTTCAGGTCTTAACTGCTTATCTAGACAATGGAGAAGCTTTAAAATTTTGCCTTGAGCAAATTTTGGGGTCTGCTTTTCTGTAATCCTTACTCCTATCTCAGAGTCTAAGTAGGGTAGCTTTTCCTCCAGCAATCTCAATTTTGAAAACACAAGCTAAATCCTACTAAGTGACATCCAAAGAATATGAATCCTCCCCAGGTCAGGAACCCAGCGCCCTAAAACCACAGTCTTCTGTGAAAGAGTCAACCTTGACTTGCTATTATTCTACTCCCATATAAACACAGCTGGAAGAAGCTGTGTTTAAGAAAGACAGTCCAATGGAAAGGTGTTCATCAATTCCACACAAGCAAAGCTGTATGCTAATCTCAGTTCTGATTAGTAAAATGTTTCATAACTAGATATTAGCTTAGCTCCCACAGAATTTTCATTATTAGAATCTACACAGGAAACAGCCATGTTAAAAATCTTCTTGAATTTATAGAACACAAATAAAAAAAGATAAACTAAGAGAAAACATTATGGAAAGTATTCAGCAGAACAGTATATGGAAAAGGAAATACATAAATAGAAGAGAATGCTAAATTATTACCTCCAGTCAGTAACAGTATGGGGAATTTTAATTGTTTTAATTTATACTCTTATTTTCAAAAAATTATTTTAAAATTGGTTTAGGAAAGAGTGTATTTGAACACTTAGTCCTCAAGTGTTAATTTGATTTTTACTGTAAATTTGTTTTGAGCCATTAGTGTGGGGATTATCGAAAGTAAATTAAATGAAACATGCTTTGTAGGATCGATTTCTGTTTCAAGCTTTAAATGTCATTTAGCATAGGACAAATTTAAATCAAAACCGGTAGGAGTAAAAAATAAAAATCAGAACGATGAATGAGGGAAATAGACAGGAAAATGGTAAAATCTTCGTCGCAAGGAATCAGAAAAGAGAATATGACATATAATCAAAGGTGAAGAATGATCCGAGAGATCTAAACTTACTGCTGATTCAATGTTCACTGTTTAGTTCTAAAAGTGGAAAAGAAATTTGAAGGTTGGTATATTGGCTGTGCATGTTTATTCTTTAAGATTTTTATTCAAAGTTAATAAATCTAATAAGCTTGTTTAATAGATTTTTTTTAAATCAAGAACTATAAAACAAAAATTTAAATAAAATTGAAGTGCAGGGTACAAAAATGCAAGTTAAAGAAATTCAGACTATGATTTTCAGACAGTTCCATATGACTATATCGTACACTGCAATATTGGAGGAAAAAAAGAACAAAACAATTACTTTTAAAAACTTTTTCTCACTGAAGTTACGTCAGGTGATTTTGGATTTGAAAGTCGATTTGAAGAGAAATAGTAATGTTTTACTATAGGTTTTGGTGTAGAAGCTGAAGGACATAATAGTATATGATCTGGCTAGAGCAGAAAAGATGAGAATTGTTTCTGGTTCCTCCTTTTAGGTTTAGAGCAGATTTACAAACCACAGTTTCTACACTCAAATCTGCCAAGATATAACTGTATTTATTTCTCTGTTCATATTATTCACTCAGCTGTTGAGCACCAATTTCTGTCCCACTGCAAAATCAAATTAATTAAATCAAATTAAAAATAGCTTGGTTATTTCCAGGTTAACTCATTCTCTGGTGTAAACAACATTTTTATGCTTCTTTCCACAGTTTTTCCTTCTCCTTGCCCTCAGTGAAATCTGTGTTTAGCAGAAGCTTATATAACATCATGGCAACTGGGCAATGCCATCTGGTTCCACATGTTCTTCTTTGGTAATTTTAAGGCCAGTGCTGTGGGGACACTTGCTACCTAAGTTTACCCATGTTCCCACTGCATCCACCAATGTTGTAACTTATTATTTACACTGCTCAGCAAGGGTAATTCATGGTGCTTGTCCCTGGGGGCTTGGCCATTTCTGCCTGCATCTCTCTCACCTGACTATGACTCTGCCCTGACATACAGCAGTGACACAAAACCCCTGAGGTGTGATTCAACTCCCACCCTATCTCTAGCTCTGGCAACCCAAGGTCCTCAGCTAAGTGGTGCATCCCTTCCCCCTTGTCTACAGGCTCAGAGGCACTTGATAGACAGCATTCTCAACTCTCTTCTGAATTCTCCGCTAGGGCCCGTGGGGATGCTCGGATATCCGAGCATATACAGAACCCAGGGGAAAGGAAATATCAGAACAAAGTGTGGGGTGAATGCTAAACCAGACTCTTCATGACCTATCTTACCAACATTTCTCCTCCATTTCAACCATATCAACATGGCCCACTGCGAGTCTTCATACTTCAGGATTCCAGGCAAAGTGGGACCTAATTCCTTTTCCTTGAATATCTTTGAAACATCATGTCAGTTTCTCTATTCCAGGACCTCATGCTAAAAATTAAGTACTGAATGAGAGCTAAGGATTAGACTATCTCAAGGCAATATTGGTTTAATTCCTTTTTCCCTTCTCATATTCTCTCTATCCATTCAACAACGTTTTGAGTCATATATATATATATATATATATATATATATATATTTTTTCTTTTAGAAGCTGGGAAACTGATTCTATGCCCTATCTTGTGTTCTTTTCTGCTTGCTAATAACCTTATTGCCCAGAAATTCAGATTCTATCTCTGTCTGGAGTCAAGCCAAGCCAAGTCAAGCCCTTTTTAAAACTCCAAGCAAATTTTTCTTTTTCTCAAGTGTCTAGCTATTGCAAATCAAAAGCTCTTTGCCTTCGGTCTATTGTGTCTGATGTGAGTTGAAAATCCATTCAACAACTCACAGATACCTTTGTTCTAGTCTGTAACTAACTTCTTCCTGAAGCATGAATAGCTGTGATTAAATGGATTGGGAATGTAAGACTAAGCAGGAGCAACTATGATCATGGAGATCAAAAATTATTGGTTAGTATTTCAGAAATTTTACCCAGACACAGATATGCTGACTATTAAAGTAGCCAAAGCCAAAAACCATAAAACAAACTGATTTTGTTGAGTCACATTTATATTATAGATCCAAATGTGAAAGGCAAAACAATAAACCTTCTGAAGAAAATAGAGAAAAATATTCTCAATGTCCTCACAACCCTAAATCAGGAAAAACGTTTTAAGCAGCTCGCAAAAAAAAAAATTAACCATAGGGGGAAATGCTGATCAATTAGACTAAACTACATTATAAAATTTCTGTTAATCAAAACATACCAATAACAGAGTGAAAAGACAAGCTCTACAGCAAAAGATGAATTTACAGCTCATGTATATGACATAGAACTTATATCCAAAGTGGAAAAAAAAACCTATGGATTAATAAGAAAAAGAAAGATTTCCAATATAATGATGGACAAAATATTTGAATAGGCACTTCACAAAAGAAGACATCCAAAGAGTTAATAAACATATAAAAAGATACTCAGCCTCATTACTAGTCAGGGGAATGCTGATTAAAAGCAATAAGATACCATGTCACAATCACCACTGACTCATGTCCTAATTAAAAGAATGACAATACCAAGTATTGGTAAGCACACGGAATGCCAGGAACTCTCATACACTACTGGAGAGAATGCAAGTTGTCACAACTTTGAAAAACAGGTTGGCTTATGACCTATGACATAAGGTTGATCATATGACCTATGACACAATAATTCCAGTCTTAGGTGTAAGCTCAACAAGAGGTTTACGCATGTATAAACCTTGTGTCTTATACCAGAATGTGCATACCTGAAATATCCTTAATAGCCCAAATTGGAAGAAAACCCAAACATTACGAGTAGAATAGATTTTTTAAAATGTAATGGCCCATTCATAAAATGTAATCATATGCAAGAATGGCAAAAAAATTAATTGCAGCTACAAAGAGCAACATTTACAGATTTCACAAGTATAATGCTGAAAGAAGAAACCAGACACAAAATAAAACAAGCCTTACAAAGATGACATAGATAAGATATAAAAATATCTATATAAGACAAAAAGGATGCCGTCACACCCAAAAAAGACAGTGAGAAGGTGGCTCTCTGAAAGCCAAGAAGAGAGGCCTCAGAAAACTCTCCGTAGTCTTGAATTTCTGGCCTCCAGAACTGAAAGAAAATAAATTTATGTTACTAAAGCCACCCAGTCTATGGAACATTCCTTTGGCTGCCAAAGCAAATTAATACAAATTATATGTTTTATATAGATAAGGGAGACAATGTTAAAAATCAGACAGTACTAATCCACAGTTTAAGAATTCAAGATAGTTGTTGCTTCTGGAGAACAGAGAGAGTAGTGACTTAGCACAGGCACAAGGAAAGTTTACGGGCAGCACAGACATTCCACTTGCAATAATTCATTTAGCCACATGTATATTTGTATGTTTTTCTGTATATATACTATATATTAGTAGAAATTTGTACCTTATCTATATCCATCTATCTATATGTATCTATCCATCTATCTCACGGAAATGGCAATATAATAAAACGTTTAAGAGCACTTGTTCTGTAGTTTGGGTCTATTCCAGGATTTAATACAGATTTATCTTGGAAAAACAAACCAGATCAGTAAGCTCATAACATTTTGAAAACAGAAGTAGAAATGTGTACCGGCTCTTCTAGATATTCACATATAATTAAAAGATATATTACACAGTCATCAGAGCACATAAGTGTTTTGATCCATGATATATAATTGCCCAGACAAAATTCTACTGTTTAAAATACTTTAATTACAGGCAAGAATTACTAATTAATAGGTAATGGGTGTGTGATAAAATAAATAGCACTGAAAAATTAATCCATTATTAACAGTTAATTTATATCCCAACCTTGCAGCATACATTGAAATAAACGTCAGGTAGGTTTTCTTAAACAAGTTTAGAGCTCAAAGTATTAAAACATTTTTTAAAAACCCGACATGGATATTAACATAATCAGATGGCAAGTGATTGTCTAGTGATAAATACAATGTAAAATATTGAAGAAAAAAATGTTTGATATAGTTAAAAACAAAAACTCCAGACTGCAACTTGAATAATAGCTTTTAATAGGCATGAATGAGAAATGATAACATCCTTAATATTTAAAGAGTTTATACAAAAAAACAGTATAGAGTACAGTTTCAGAGCTCTGATTTAAAGTGAGCAAGTTTGAATTGCAGCTTTACTACATTTTGCCATTTAACCATGGAAAAGTTACTTGACCTCTTAAATATTAATAGCTCATGTGTAATGTACATAT
The DNA here is from genome assembly GCF_003676395.1 of Aethalodelphis obliquidens. Classification (NCBI taxonomy): domain Eukaryota; kingdom Metazoa; phylum Chordata; class Mammalia; order Artiodactyla; family Delphinidae; genus Aethalodelphis; species Aethalodelphis obliquidens. Next base: position 2,923,340 of record NW_020838023.1, on the reverse strand, counting down.
AATAGTATCAACTTCTTAGATTTGTGAGAAAGATCAAATAAAGTAATGCCGTGCTTGGCATATTTCAAGCGTTCAGCTATTATTGATACTATCACAATTTCTATTATTATATTACAAATCTATAAATTTTCATCCTATAAGTAAAGACATAAATATAATATTCCATTTTTCTTTTCCAAGTAGGTGAGGCTTGGAAAGAAAAGAATTTGTGTTGTTGATATGAATACAAATCGCTACAAGTTTCTCATACATAGTTTAGTCAAGAACCTGAACGTTAAATGTCCTTTCTTCCAGAGATATGCATTTTTAAAACTAATCTGCTTCCTTCTTATATAGCCTTTTATTTGGCTTGACTGTGCTATTTCACTCAATGTCTATCATTTCCTTCACTGGTTTAAAATATTCATTCTGCTTCTCTTTCTCTTTTCAAGTTTGGCTTTAGTTTGCTAATTCAAATTCTGTATTTAAAATTTTATCATTATTGTTTTTCATACAGGTTATAGGTTTCCCTTTTTTGCCCTCTATTTATTGGGGTATTTGTTTTTCCAGATTTTTTTGACCTACTAATCTTCCAATATCCCCAAAGCAGTCAGAAAGTGTGTTTTAAAAATGGCTGGATCGGGCTTCCCTGGTGGTGCAGTGGTTGAGAATCTGCCTGCTAATGCAGGGGACACGGGTTCAAGCCCTGGCCTGGGAGGATCCCACACGCCGCGGAGCAACTGGGCCCGTGAGCCACAACTGCTGAGCCTGCACGTCTGGAGCCTGTGCTCCGCAACAAGAGGCTGCGATGGTGAGAGGCCTGCGTACCGCGATGAAGAGTGGCCCCCGCTTGCCGCAACTTGAGGAAGCCCTTGCACAGAAACGAAGACCCAACACAGCAAAACTGAATTAATTAATTAATAAACTCCTACCCCCAACATCTTAAAAAAAAAAAAATTGGCTGGATCATTGTCACTCTCATTCTTAAAACTTATTCAACTCCTAGAGTAATGAAAATAAAAATAAACAAATGGGACCTAATTAAACTTAAAAACTTCTGCACAGCAAAGGAAACCATAAACAAAACGAAAAGACAACCCACAGAATGGGAGAATTTGTAAACGAAGCAACCGACAAGGGATTAATCTCCAAAATATACAAACAGCTTATGCAGCTCTATATAAATAAAAAGAAAAAAATCAAAAATTAGGCACAAGATCTAAGTAGGCATTTCTCAAAGAAGATATGCAGATAGCCAAAACCAACATGAAAAGATGCTTAACATCACTAATTATCAGGGAATTGCAAATCAAAACTGCAGGGAGGTATCACTGGTCAGAATGGCCATCATCAAAATGTCTACAAACAATAAATGCTGGAGAGGCTGTGGAGAAAAGGGAACCCTCCTACACTGTTGCTGGGAATGTAAATTGGTACAACTACTATGGAGAACAGCATGGAGCTTCCTTAAAAAACTAAAAATAGAATGACTATATGATCCAGTAATCCCACTCCTGGGTATATAACTGGAGAAAACCATAATTCAAAAAGATACATGCACCGCAATGTTCATTGCAGCACTATTTACATTAACCAAAACACGGAAGCAACCTAAATGTTCACCAATAGGGGAATGGGTAAAGATGTGGTGCATATATACAGTGGAATATTACTCTGCAGTAAAAAAAGAACAAAATAATGCCATTTGTAGGAACATGGATGGAACTAGAGATTATCATACTAATTGAAGTAAGTCAGACAGAGAAAGACAAATATCATATATCACTCACATGTGGAATCTAATTAAGAAACATGATACAAATGAACTTATTTACAAAACAGAAACAGACTTACAGATACTGAATGAAAGAAACTTATAGTTACCAAAGGGGAAACGTGGGGTGGGGGGAGGGATAAATCAGGAGCTTGGGATTAATGTACACACACTACTATATACAAGACAGATAACTGACAAGGACCTCCTGTATAGCACAGGGAACTCTACTCAATATTCTTTGATAACCTATATGAGAAAAGCATCTGAAAAAGAATGACTTTATGTATATATATAAGTGAATCACTTTGTTGTACATCTAAAAGTAACACAAGGTTGTAACTCAACTATACTCCAGTAAAATTAAAAAAATAAACTCACAATGTTCCCCTTTCACTAATAATAACATGCAAAATTATGAACATAGCCTTCATAATTTACCTCTTGCACTCTTCATCTCATGCCCTATTTCTCCTACCTCATTTTACTCCAACCATACTTCCTTTGAATTCTCAAAACGTGCAGAGCCTTCGCTAATTCAATTACCTTTGAAAATGTTTATCCCTCTGAAACATCCACTATTCCTTCATATTTTATATGTCAGTTTAAATATCACTTCTGGGAAGTCTTCCACAACTCACACAAAATAAAAGAGTTCCTCATTCATTTGTATCTCTATTTATTCACCTTATGTTCCCTATATGTTTCTTTACTGTCATTTATCATACTTTGTCATTATTCATTTATTTTTAAAGTTTACAGTATTTGTCTAATCAACTAGGTTCCATAAGGTGAATTCTAGGCAGTCAGGGGCTTACCACTATATATGCCTCAAAAGACTGGGCAAACAATCAGCACGCAATAAATATTTCTTATACAAATGAATTAACTTCATGGAAAGGTAACATAAAGTTATGGAAAAGTATCCACACTAATAGGGATTTGAGTTTTATCTTGAAAATGTATAAATATTCATAGCTCTCCCATAGGAGTTTGAGTCTTCTTGAAGTCCAAAATATTCTACTTTAGTAGGCAAAAGGCATCAAGGCAATCAGACAGTCATCAGTCTTGTGTGCCTTCTGCTTGAAGAAAATCTCAGTAAGAATGATTTATCCTAGGGGTTCTGGTCTGATTAGACATCATAACACTCAAAATAACTCTTTATGGAAGTTTCTATTTTAAGTTAGGATATTGTAGGAGGAACTCATTATATTGGTTTTTAAGGACTGATTTTTGTTAACAAGCTATGGCCCTCCAGTTCCATTGTGCATATGCTCTTATGCTAGGGAGTATTTAGAATGATTAACTATATGGGGATATAAACAACATTTTTGAATGTCATGGCCAAAATAAAAAAAAAATCATGGTAAAAAATATACAGTTGTAAAAATATTTTACTTTTTATCTGTAGAGTTAAATAATCATGCAGATCTTCTGTATAATCAGTAACTTCTAGAAAACACTATGGTGGCACTTAACCTTTCACAAACACTGTCTCTCAGCAGACCTCCATCCTTCCACTTGTAAGTAGAATTTTCTAATATGTAAATCTATTACAATGACCATTTTTTGATAGGTGGTTCATACACAACAAAAGCATGAAGATTATCTTCCAAATATTTTTCCAACTACATTAACACTGCTTCCTTAGTATCAACAGTTTCCTGTGCTACTGCAATACTTTTATACACTCTTTGACTATTTTTGGCATTCTTTTACAAATTGTGCTCTATGATTGCTTGCCCTTGAAATGTATGGCTGACTCAACAATTCAATAGTGTAAAATTCTGTAATATGTTGCATTTACTCTGTCTTCCTTGGAAATTTGGGATCCACAACAGCATATTAAAATCTCTGAGAAGCCTCTGTTGGGCCTCCAAATCCATTGTATTTGTTTTGGTTTACTCCAGAAATAACTAACCAAGAAGAAAAAGGTAAATATAAGGGAAAGTTGCAGGGATGGAGTAGATCTCTGTGGACTCCTCCAGTTGGCACAACTAGGTCAGCGGTCTTGGCAGCACACATGGACCAAAACATTTGCCAGGTCAGAGGAGCCAGAAGAGCAAAGGCACTACTGTTATATCCCTAACCTTATCAGTACCTGGAGACAATTTGTGCCGTCCTATAAGGCAGTGATACTGCTTCTCAGCAAGCCACCGCTCAATGCTCTAGTGGCCTGGTCCTACACCTTGAAAGTCTTGCTGTGCCAGTACAAGGGGCAGCTCTACTTATCTACTTCCTCAAAATAGGGCCAGCAGTTTTCCATTTATATTCCCTTAGGGCCTTTTATTACATACTGCCCACTACAGCTCTAAAGTAAAGCAATCTGTTTAATTTTGCTTAACCCAGTGTTCCCAAACACATCTGACTAGAGAACACTTTTTTTCCAGCTTCCAGCTGGTGTCTGGTACAAATATCACGTAGAGAATGCCGACCTACCAATGCTCTCCCTACATTTGTTTGCCTACATGACTTCTACTAAGAATGGATTAAAAGAGCTGAGACACCATTTCTGTGATCTCTGTGGGCTAAAACCACAAAGTTGCAGCTGGATACTTTTTTATGGAGCATATTTTAATGAGAACACTCTACAGCATAATATAGATACTAATATAAAGCTAAATATATAGGGCAGAGTGTGGCTTCTGATGGTTCCTATTTTTCTTCACTAAGGAACTTGTTAACAACCTTTGACCAGCTGGCCTAAGGAGAGAGTTCCAATACAATTCCAGAACTTCCTGAGTGTTTTATTTAGTTTGTGTTGGGATATTTCTTTCTTTCTACTTATCAATTTTTGATGAATATGTTTAGCATTTTACTTGCATTTGTTCAGTTATTTCTGAAAGTACTAAGACCACCTGCTTCCACATTGGCTGATTTTCTCTTCCCTCATTATTTCATGAACTGACTTCAGTAAGTTGGTATGTATTCTCCTATAACTTTGTCTATACTTAGGTAATCACATCTCTAACTATACCTATGTGTACTTTATATTTATTTTAAATAAATTATATAATATATATGATCTGAATATTTCTTACTTAGCAGCTTATTGCTGAAATTTATTATATATAATTGGGCATGGTTTGCATGCAGTAGTATTGTGAAGTATCATATAGTGATACTTATGGCTGGTGGGAATATAGAGGGAAAGTATACTTAATACATTGCAGAAGAAAATGGGAATTGATACTGCTTTTTTTGAAGAGAGATCTGCTGATATCTATTAAAATGATAAAAGCATAAATGCTTTGACACATAAGAATGAAATCAATACAGTGTTTTTTATATATATATATATATATATATAATGTCTTATACAATACCATTTATGGTGCTACAGAAACTATAAATAGAATAAATACATATCAGTGCTTGTGTCTAAAAAATGATGGTGCAATATTCTTTTAACTCGATGTTTACCTTTCCCTCTAATCTATCCTTAAGCTTACCAAAAAAGAAAAAAGAAACAAAAACTTTCTGACTTAAGATGGTGCTAAAACCATAATTTCTCTCCAACTTTCCCTTAAAATTGGTAAAAAAGTATCACGTCAAGAGGTAGTTGAGTAGTTGAATATATAAATTTAGAACTCAGAAGTAAGTCCAGGGCTGAATATTCAAAGTTAGGAGGACATTGCTAGGGTCCTGGCAACATTTTGTTTTTGAGTTCTGGTTACCTAGATGTGTTTATTTTGAATTTTTTAAGAAACTGCACAGTTATGGTTTGTGTACTTTTCTCTATGTATGTTAATCTCAATAAAATTTGGAATTAATATAAGATATGCCTACTTGTAAAATTTAACTTTCCACAGTACACTAGATTTTAAAAAAATGAATAGAATGTACATTATCCCTCCCTTATTCTTTGTCTTTTTATTATAACCATGCTGCTAATTGTCAACCGTTTGGGCAGGAGAATGAGGAAATTTAGATCTAGATTAGGGTTTCTCAACCTCAGCACTATTGACATTTTTTTGCTCAATAATTCTTCGTTGTGGGGAGCTTTCCTGCGCATTGTAGGATATTGTAACAGCATTCCTGTCTTCCACCCACAAGATGCCAGGAGCATCCTCCCAGCTGTAGTAATCAAAAATATATCCAGACATTGTCAAGTATCCTCTGGAAAGGAAAATTGCCTCTGACTGAGAATAACTGTTCTAGACAAACTAGATATGACAAAGAAGAAAGCTTGGGCAGAATCGGAGAAATGAAACTAGATCCCTACCCAGGTTAAAACTCATACAGCAAACATGATGAAAACTGGTCAATGAAAGGAATTAGATCAAATTTCAGGAAGCTTGAACAAAATTCCGGAATTAGAATTTGTACCACAGGTTTGTAATACCAAGACTGGATACCAGTGTTCTCAGACACGAAACCAATGTTTGAAATTCAAGAGAAGACTAAGTTGCCATGCACTGTTACTTTGAAAAAAGAAAGAACCATAAACTCATTATCACTGTATATATTCCTGATATCTAGCAATGCATACCATTTAATATCAACTATAAAAAGTGATCTTTGTGTTTTTGTTTATTTTGTACTGGTTTGGTTTGGGTTTTTTGGCCGCACTGCGGGGCACGTGGGATGTTAGTTCCCCAACCAGGGAGGATGGAAACTGTGCCCCCTGCAGTGGAAGTGCAGAGTCTTGACCCCTGGACCGCCAGGGAATTGCCATGATCTTTGTTTTTCTAGCTTCATCTATATTTGGTCAGTTTCAGTTTTCTTTGACATTATGACCTATACCCATGATTTTTAAGAACCAAGTTTCATGCACAAAATAAAGTTATCCTTTATAATTAGGTAAGTTCTGGGCCAGCTTGTAGTAATATTTTATACCAGCTACTATAGTGAATGGAGTAGCACCCAATTACTTATTATTTCCTGTAGCATCTTTAAGGAAAAGTGTCATCCATCAGCTATTCTACAATGTTTTGATCTAAATGGTTACGTTAACCCAGAGGACCCTGGAAAGTAAGGAAATGAGTGTATCAGTAAGGGTGTAACTCCTGGCAATATGTTAAGATTTTTATAGCTTATATAGTTAAAATTTCCCACATTATTATGAACTGTTGTACTTTAAAGGATAAAGTATTTTCATCAGAGACGGCTCTTGTTGTGTGAAATGCCTTCAGGGGACAAACTCTACATAATGCAAAACCCTATGAATGGAGTATTCACTATAATAGAAGAGCAGCAGACTGCCTCTTGGATTTACAGAATAACTGCAGGGCAATACACCCCCAGATGCAGACAGGATTAAATTTATCATGATCTTTCAGGGGTGAGAGACATGTTTAGAACATCTTATATGTACTCTGGCTTGAATTAATATATGCTTCTAATTAGTCTACCTTTCAGAAAACCCGAGAGAGAGTCAAATCCCTAAGATGTTTAGGCACAAAGAATGTTTAAACAAACACACTTTCAAAACAATACTACTTTTATCTTCTGGAATATTAAAAAGCTTACAGAATTATTTTTCAAGCTGTACCAGGAATCATCTTATTACTTAAAACATGTTTTGGGAAAGCAAATAATGCTTAGGCTTAACATATGTTCTCCTTTCTCTTTTTTCTTTTGCCTACCCGCCCCCACCACATTAATTTTACAACTATAACTACAATCTGTTTTGCCCAGGTATTAATATTCTTGAGTTTTCTGTGTTGCTATATAAAGAGTGGAAAATCTTGCACAGGAAAATCCCAGCTGATAAAACATTTCACTCAGCCCTGAGTAAAGTTACTACCCCGCATTAAGGGAATCTCTCTATTCCAACTCTTGGACTTATCATGTATACACACGTAGGGTTGTAGGAATTCTCAGGGTTTCTGAGCAATCTGGCTTGTTGTGTGATTAGATGATCTTCCATGTGTGAAATGTTGTATATGATCAGAGCATGGGGGAAAAATTCTGAACCCCAGTAGGTGCCAAGAGAAGTTCCAGGTTTTGAATACATTTTTCCTGTGTAAACAGACTGTCCAAGGAAAATTCAATCCCATCGCTGTGGTTCGTAATGCCCATGGCTACAAGTGAATACAGGGCATTTTAGGGTTATGTCTATTTGTGGGCGGGGGCAGTCCATGTTTTTTAAATGCTTTACAAGATTTACTAGTCTTTTATGATCACATATACTTTGCTGTGATCATAAAAGACCGTGGTTATGAGAACAGCTGATAGACCAGAGTTGGCTCTCAGGTCTTTAGGTGTCTGAAACGCTTTACTAAATTGAATTTACTTCATGAGTAATTATGTGCAGCTGACTCTTCTCCCTACCTGGATTAACTATGTGTGTGACAATAGGAGGCCTGGCTGGGATTTGGAATCAGTAGTAGTTTTAGGCTAGGAGCCCTGATAAGGAGTAGGGTTGGTTTAGAAAGAATGGAGAGGAGAGATACTGACAGAAGGTTTTGTAACTCATGTCCTTATATTTATAGGGAGCTGACCTTTGCTGACATTTGATGACGTTAATATTATCAAAGATTATGGTATCATAAAGACCTGTTTTCTAATACTGGGTCTTTCCTTACTAGCATTTTTACCTTTGCTAATTAATCTCCTAGTGCTCAAAGTTCTTATTTATAATGGGAAATAGTAATTCTTGACATAATTATTTTAATGGTGAATATAAGCACTAAGTACCTATAAAACAACTAAGTGGCTAGCAAGGAATTCTAGTTGAATGTTGAGGTCATTCTCCTCTATGTATGACACAGAGGACAATGGATCCATAGAAATAGATTCAATGTGTTAGGCTGTGACATTCTGAGGACAGGATCTATATCTAAATGCACTTTGCACAACAGCATTCAACAAAGTGCTTAGTGAATATCATGTGCGTTGAATAAATCGAATGATTGATGATGTAGGTCCATTTCTAAGGAGAAAGGAAAACCTGGCAGGATATTGTTATACCCAGTTGTGTGCTGTGGAGTGAAATCACTGGTTCTACAATTTTCTCATCATCATAAATGCAAATTATTAGATCACTGACCCCAGTCTTAATTTTACACATAGGAATTATATTCTTGCCATACTTTTAACTTGAAACGTATCAGTATCTCATTTAAGATAATTTGAGGAATAAAAACCTCATTATAAATAGGTAGCAGATAATTTATTGCCACAATATTACTCTAATATTGAAGAATCGTTGCCAGTTATAGTTTAGTACTTATAAAAACATCTTTTAAGCACTAAAAAGTTCTATTAATAGATGCTGATAATGCTTTACACACTTAGGAAAAAGATTCCTCTATTCTCCCTCCAAAAAGGAAATACTATATTCAACTGGGTTACAAATGAAAAATGTACTTTTAAATGTGACATTATAATGGGTAATTCATAAAATTTGTTTCTACTTATTTGGATGTTCTTCTCATATGCACGTCTGTTGTTTAAAATTGGGATTCACTGTCGTTTTTATTTTATTGGCTTCAAAAATCTTTGATCTATTAGCAAAGTACTATAACAATGGCATATTGCTAATAAAGGAATTATATTTCCTAGAGAAGTAACCATTTTAGCTACATTTTTTTCTTCCAGTTTTACTGTGATATAATTAACATACAACACTGCATAAGTTTAAGATGTATGGAATAATGATTTGACTTACATACATCATGAAATGTTTACCACAATAAGTTCAATGAACATCCATCATCTCATATAGATAGAACATTTTTTGAAAGTTTGTAATTAATATTTTTAAATTTATAAACACTAAATATGGTTTTCTACATTTGAGATTTCAATATAACTTAAGGTTTAGGTCCTCTAAATATGTTAAAATTTTCTCCTACTTAGACGTTTAGAGTAACACAGTAAAAGTCTAATACTAGTTTATTTCTAAAGAAGATGTTTAGCTCTATAGTTAATCTGCCAAATTTATGTGAACTATCTAGGCCAAAGTGAAAAATATACATATTTTATATGTATAATATATTAAATATATACTTATATATATTTATCTGAATTTAGCAATTTATTTGAACTAGCTAGGCCAATGTGGAAAATATATATAATATATATTTTATATATTTATATATGATATATATTATAGATATATTAAATATATATTTAATTTATTTTAAAAATGGCTACATCTCCCTTTGGAGGTCCATTATTCCAGACATTAAAACACCTCCTGGTTTACTTGGGATCCGTTCAAGCTTGGAGGGGTATATGTGGCCTTCTGATCCTAAGTTAAATAAACTAATACATAAATAAACAAACAAAAATGGAACACAATATTTTTTTAACATCTTTATTGGGATATAATTGCTTTACAATGGTGTGTTAGTTTCTGCTTTATAATAAAGTGAATCAGCTAAACCTATACATATATCCCCACATCCCCTGCCTCTTGCGTCTCCCTCCTACCCTCCCTATCCCACCCCTCTAGGTGGTCACAAAGAACCGAGCTGATCTCCCTGTGCTATGTGGCTGCTTCCCACTAGCTATCGCTTTTACATTCATTTGGTAGTGTATATAGGTCCATGCCACTCTCTCACTTCGTCCCAGCTTCCCCTTCCCCTTCCCTGGGTCCTCAAGTCCATTCTCTATGTCTGTGTCTTTATTCCTGTCCTGCCCCTAGGTTCTTCAGAACCTTTTTTTTTTTTTTTTAGATTCCATATATATGTGTTAGCATATGGTATTTGTTTTTCTCTTCCTGACTTACTTCGCTGTGTATGACAGACTCTAGGTCCATCCACCTCACTACAAATAACTCAACTTCATTTCTTTTCATGGCTGAGTAATATTCCATTGTATATATATTTGCCACATCTTCTTTATCCATTCATCTGTCGACGGACACTTAGGTTGCTTCCATGTCCTGGCTACTGTAAATAGAGCTGCAATGAACATTGTGGTACATGAATCTTTTTGAATTATGGTTTTCTTAGGGTATATGCCCAGTACTAGGATTGCTGGATCATATGGTAGCTCTATTTTTAGTTTATAAGGAACCTCCATACTCTTCTCCATGGGGGCTGTATCAATTTACATTTCCACCAACAGTGCAAGAGGCTTCCCTTTTCTCCACACCCTCTCCAGCATTTACTGTTAGTAGATTTTTTGATGGCCATTCTGACTGGTGTGAGGTGATATCTCATTGTAGTTTTCATTTGCATTTCTCTAATGATTAATGATGTTGGGCATTCTTTCATGTGTTTGTCGGTAATCTGTATATCTTCTTTGGAGAAATGTCTATTTAGGTCTTCTGCCCATTTTTGGATTGGGTTGTTTGTTTTTTGATGTTGAGCTGCATGAGCTGCTTGTAGATTTTGGAGAATAATCTTTGCCAGTTGCTCCATTTGCAAATATTTTCTCCATTCTGAGGTTTGTCTTTTTTATGGTTTCATTTGCTTTAAGTTTCATTAGGTCCCATTTGTTTATTTTTGCTTTTATTTCCATTTCTTTAGGAGGTGGGTCAAAAAGGATCTTGCTGTGATTTGTCATAGAGTGTTCTGCCCATGTTTTCCTCTAAGAGCTTTATACTGTCTGGCCTTACATTTAAGTCTTTAATGCATTTTGAGTTTATTTTTGTGTATGGTGTTAGGGAGTGTTCTAATTTCATTCTTTTACATGTAGCTGTCCAGTTTTCCCAGCACCACTTATTGAAGAGGCTGTCCTTTCTCCATTGTATATTCTTGCCTCCTTTATCAAAAATAAGGTGACCATATGTGCGTGGGTTTATCTCTGGGCTTTCTATCCTGTTCCATTGATCTATATTTCTGTTTTTGTGCCAGTACCATACTGTCTTGATTACTGTAGCTTTGTAGTATAGTCTGAAGTCAGGGAGCCTGATTCCTCCAGCTCTGTTTTTCATTCTCAAGATTGCTTTGGCTATTTGGGGTCTTTTGTGTTTCCATACAAATTGTGAAATGTTTTGTTCTAGTTCTGTGAAAACTGCAAGTGGTAGTTTGATAGGGATTGCACTGAATCTGTAGATTGGTTTGGGTAGTATAGTCATTTTCACAATGTTGATTCTTCCAATGCAAGAACATGGTATATCTCTCTATCTGTATCAACTTTAATTTCTTTCATCAGTGTCCTATAGTTTTCTGCATACAGGTCTTTTGTCTCCTTAGGTAGGTTTATTCCTAGGCATTTTATTCTTTTTGTTGCAGTAGTAAATCTTTCCGATTTTTCTTTCCGATTTTTCGTCATTAGTGTATAGGAATGCAAGAGATTTCTGTGCATTAATTTTGTATCCAGATACTTTACCAAATTCACTGATTAGCTCTAGTAGTTTTCTGGTAACATCTTTAGAATTCTCTATGTATAGTATCATGTCATCTGCAAACAGTGACAGCTTTACTTCTTTTCCGATTTGGATTCCCTTTATTTCTTTTGCTTCTCTGATTGCTGTGGCTAAAACTTCCAAAACAATGTTGAATAACTGTGGTGACAGTGGGCAACCTTGTCTTATTCCTGATCTTAGTGGAAATGCTTTCAGTTTTTCACCATTGAGGATGATGTTGGCTGTGGGTTTGTCATATATGGCCTTTATTATGTTGAGGTAAGTTCCCTCTGTGCCTACTTTCTGGAGGGTTTTTATCATAAATGGGTGTTGAATTTTGTCAAAAGCTTTTTCTGCATCTATTGAGATGATCATTTTTTTTTATTCTTCAATTTGTTACCATGGTGTATCACTCACATTGATTGATTTACGTATATTGAAGAATCCTTGCATTCCTGGGATAAACCCCACTTGATCATGGTGTATGATCCTTTTAATGTGCTGTTGGATTCTGTTGGCTAGTATTTCGTTCGTGATTTTTGCATCTATACTCATCAGTGATATTGGCCTGTAGTTTTCTTTCTTTGTGACATCTTTGTCTGGTTTTGGTATCAGGGTGATGGTGGCCTTATAGAATGGGTTTGGGAGTGTTCCTCCCTCTGCTATATTTTGGAAGAGCTTGAGAAAGATAGGTGTTAGTTCTTCTCTAAATGTTTGATAGAATTTGCCTGTGAAGCCATCTGGTCCTGGGCTTTGTTTTTTGGGAGATTTTTAATCACAGTTTCAATTTCAGTGCTTGTGATTGGTCTGTTTATATTTTCTATTTCTTCCTGGTTCAGTCTCAGAAGGTTGTGCATTTCTAAGAATTTGTCCATTTCTTCCAGGTTGTCCATTGTATTGGCATATAGTTGTTTGTAGTAATATCTCATGATCCTTTTTATTTTTGCAGTGTCAGTTGTTACTTCTCCTTTTTCATTTCTAATTCCATTGATTTGAGTCTTCTCCCTTTTTTTCTTGATGAGTCTGGCTAATGGTATATCATTTTTGTTTATCCTCTCAAAGAACCAGTTTTTAGTTTTATTGATCTTTGCTACTGTTTCCTTCATTTCTTTTTCATTTATTTCTGATCTGATCTTTATGGTTTCTTTCCTTCTGCTAACTTTGGGTTTTGGTTTTTTTTTATTCTTCCGCTAGTTGCTTTAGGTATAAGGTTAGGTTGTTTATTTGAGATGTTTCTTATTTCTTAATGTAGGATTGTATTGCTATAAATTTCCCTCTTAGAACTGCTTTTGCTGCATCCCATAGGTTTTGGGTCATTGTGTTTTCATTGTCATTTGTTTTTAAGTATTTTTTGATTTCCTCTTTGATTGGAACCTAATATTTATCATGCAGAATACTACTGTTACACATATGAGGTAGACAAGGGAAAGATCTCCTCTTTCTTAAAAGTAGATTCCTAAAGATTAGGATGACAAGGTCTTTTTAGAAATCGTCAGATAGAGGCAAAGAACCTGGGAGAACACAGTTTTCACAAATGAAGACAAGGAAAGATACCCAAGGCAAAGCACTTCATTTTTTAATACTCTCAGTATTTTGGATATTTGTTATCCGTGGATATAACAACAATGTGGCTCACAACCATGGAGAAAACATCACACCTGCTGCAGAGCTCTAAACTCAATTAATTGATTGGTATCAATTACATGGTATCTGTGAAAGCAGTTTCCAAATAGGAAAATCCCATATCAGTGTGATTCTCTTGTATCAGGTTACACAGACTCAATTTTGCTTCACTTACTTCCAGAGATTTCCTAGAGACTGGGATGTACTTTGGGTTCTCTCCTTTGCAAAGACTTCTCCCAATACCCTTCAAATAATCTTTCATTCTCCTTTCCAAAGAAAACTGAAGCGATCATTTTCTACTTACGATTACAAAACTATAAAGCTACTAGAATCTAACCTATCACTACATTTTTTACTTTTATACATACATTAATTTTTTGTGCCTATATAATTTCCCCACCGTGCTTTAGACATATCTCCTCCAGATCCCTGCCAGGTATCAATGCTCTCTGAGGGGAATCCTTTTCACTAGTATGTAAATATGCTCATTTTTTCAAACTCTCCAAATCCTCCTTGATTCCATATTCTTTTCTTGCTTTTCAAACTTTATACTCCATTTCCCCTTAACAGCCAAACTTTTCAAAAACTCTTCTCAATTTTTTTCTAATTTCATTTTCTTCTCAATCTATTGAAGGTTGATTCTTCTTCCACCACTGCTGAAGTAGGTCTCTCTAAAGTTAGCAATCCTCTCTATGATGCTAAATCTAAAGAACAGTTTTCAAAATGGGTCTAACTTAATTCTCAGTGGTATTCAGTATTCCATTCTTCCATGGGCTTCCATTATACTGCACTTTTCTGGTAGTTTTATTCCTATTTACCTGGCAATTCTTTGTCAATCACTCAATCTTGGCAGTTCACTTTCCTCAACTGGTAATTAAATATGTATTTTACCATGATAATTTTTAATAAGTTTATGTAGGTGAAGAAAAAGCATTAACTCTAAATTCAGTTTTATCTTAATTCTAACCCAGATCCATCACTTACGAACCATGGGTCCATGAGCAAGCTACTTTCTTTTTGAGTCATAAATTAATTAACTGTATCATGGAGAGTCCTTCATCACCAGGTATTTATTGAGTCAGAAGCTGCACTCTAAGATCTAGGGTAAAATAGGCAACAAAATCAATATTGACCCTTCATTCCTGTGAAGCTTACAGTCCAACAGAGGAAATAGATATAAGTCAAGTTAACAAAGAAATTTAAAAAATAATAATCTAGTTAATATGTCATTGTTTGAATTAGACATATGTAAAATACCCTGTAAAATAATCAATACAAGGTTATTGTTATTATTAAGCTTTTAACTTCCACACTAAAATCTATTCTACTGCACAGAGTGGATATCTTATTGCAACCATCTTGAAAGTGTGTATAGTCACAAGGAATCACAAGGACTTGACACCCTAACTTTGATGGCTTAACTCAGTGGAAGCCATCAGCACCTCTGAGATTTTAAATATATATTCACACAGATGTGAAAGCAAATTCATACATGTACACTAACACACACAAACACAGAATAATATTACTGAAAACATTCAGAACTCCTTTTTGTCACGTCAAATTACTTAGCTTGTTCTAGCGCATATTTTCAATCAACTCACTTTTCCTGTGTTTATTTTCTGTATTCAATTTAAGAGAGTCTAGTAAAGCCATAATAAACTTTGTGAACTTTGTAACATAAACTCCTTTATGAACTCTCTAACAATCCGAAATGTGTATGTTCTTTTCAAACATAATATCAAATCACATGTCTTGGTGTATGCTCTGAAACCACAATTCCATGCACAATATTTGGATTAAATCTCTTGGTGGTATCTGGCTACTTCCGATTCTAACCATGGAGGGTCTCTTGGTGATAGGGCTTTTATGTTGGAACCACAAAGAGAAACAAATCTAACCACTCTTATAGTTAAACACAGTATTACATAATAGACACTAGAGAAGAGCAATAAACATTTGAATTCTAAGACTAGAATAATATATTTTTGGCAAATGGCAGAGCTTTATGAACCCAAACATTCTCAGTATTGCAACTTTATTTTAGCATAGTATAATATACTTGTACTGCTGGCAAAACAAGAGTTCCCGAATCATTCTGATCAGCTAACTATAACTTCCGACAATGGAATAACTACCAATCCCCTTCTTCCTTTGTGCTATGCTGACATATGTAAGTATCCGAACAGTCATTTGTTACGTGAGCTAGATCTATGGTTTCAGGCTTCCAAAAACACTGCAGTGACACCTCTTAATGTGCTCACTTGAATGACGTTTTCCTTTGCACATCATTTATTTAGCCTTCAGTGTTTTCAGGTGGTTCCCGTAAAAAGATGCTAATAAAGTCAAGATTTTCCAATAAAATATTCTATCAAATGTAACAAACCAATTCTATCTGCTATTAAGCTTTTAAAAAACTCAAAACAATTACAATATATTATTAGTGTTAGACCACGGTTACATGTGGCCTAAGTACAGCAGTGTTCATATATTATGAATGTATCACGTTCAACCTTTTTCTCATAATAGTTTGCAATGTGTTTTTCTAACTTGTACTCTTTCTAATTTTGGAGCATGGAAATCCCTCGTAATTTGGGGAAATACCCCTCTTCATTCCAAACATATAATTCTAATAGGGGTATAAAATCTTATTCTGAGAGCCCCTGATTGTTAGCATTTCGAGGCACTTATATTAACTCATTTATCTCACAACGATTGTATTGGATAGACACTATTGTTATCTACATTTTACTTCTGGGAATAATAAGGCCTAGAAAAATTAAGTAACTTTCCAAAGTCATATGGTTAATAAGTATTAGAGGTGGGATTTGAACAAAATAATCAGTTTTCTGAGTCCAGCCTTTTACACACTTCAAGCCAAGCTAGTTGCTTAGTCTGCTTGGGCTGCTGTAACAAATTACCACAGACTGGGTGGCTTAGACCACAAACTTTTTTCTTCCAATTCTGTAGCCTGTAAAGTCCAAAATCAAGATGAAAGCAAATTTAGTTTTTGGTGAGAGTTCTTCAGGTGGCCGTCTTCTCCTTGTCTCTTCACATGATGGAGAGCAGAGAGAGAAGCAAGCTCTCTCCTGTCTCTTCATATTGTAATATAAGGTCACTAATCCTATCCTGTAGTCTCCACCCTCATGACCTAATTATCTCCCATAGTCCCAGTCTCCAAACACCATCACAATGGGGAAAAGTGTTTCAACATATAAATTTGAGGGGATACAAATGAAGTCCATAACACTAGTCAAAGGTCTCCCTTTAATTTTCCACATTAGAGCTCAACTTGGGAAGGTCTGAGTCTAGGAACTGTCAGGAAGTTATATCTCCCACCTGGTGGAGAAAGACAGTCTGAAAAAATAAAGCCAATGAGGAAAAAGAAATAGTGTTGAGAGAGTGAGTACTGAGAGCATTGACAATTTGTTCTGATTGATCCCAAGACAACCTCCACTCCAGCATTTTCTGTGGTTTGGCTGGTCAGTAAATTTCCCTTCTCCCTAGGCAATCAAATAGGTTTTTCCAATACAACTTTTCTAAAACAATGTTTTCATGGTGGCAGGTAGGCTTGTTGGTCCACTAAAAATGGTACAAGGGTATCTGGAGGTGAGGTTAGAGAGGCAACAGGAATAGGGGATAGATGTTGCAAGGCTTCCTATACCATCGTATATGCATTAATAATGTACCATGTACATTGCACAGTAGGGAGAAGATCAGGATTTTAAGAGTAAATGACTAGGAGGAGGGGTCAGGACTATCAAATTCTATGCAGTTATTATAAAAAATAAAGGCTGAAAAATATCAGAGAGCTTTATTATTAATGGTGAATTTGTGGGAGCTGATGCAGTGCAGTGGTAAGATATCAGATTGCAAAATCAGAAAAAACAAATGATAGATAAGGATCTAGAAATAGTGATGAAAGTCATCTTTTTAAAGAAATATAGTTTTAAAGAAATGGAGATAAAATTGTAGGTAGAGGAGGACAGAGAATTGGGGGAGGATTATTAAACATAATTTTATAGAAATAGAAAATAATTTCTTACATGTTTCAAAATACATTTCATTACATCATATTTACATTTCTTGTATGTGTGCAATGCATATGGCTGTAATTTAACTCTGAGAAATGTAAAAATATTTCTCTTTTCAGAATATTCATCTCAGGATGAGTTAAATCAGGAGCAATTTTCTGTGAACATGACTTTTTCACCTTAACAAATTATAAGGGAAATATACTTTCTTGGGTACAATCCAATATGATTAAGATAATGAAATGTAATATCTGTGAGAACATCTATTTTCCTCTACCTATTACTTTGTGTTTCCTGAAACTCTGGCACTCCTCAAAAGTGTTTGCTATCAGCTAGATACAGAATACTTTTTAAAAAATTAATAACAATCCATTAGTGACACACTCCTTTGTCTTAGTTATATGTTTTATTACATCACATTCTCTTAGGTGATCAATTTTTTCTAAATGATGTTAGAATAATTCATACTAACTCTTCCCTAAAGTTCCTATGTTGAATGTGACATTTTAAAGCTCACTACTGTTATTTTTAAAGCAGGTGCATAAAAATTGTTACTTTCCCCTGTGTGATGAAGACAGATGGCTGAACCAAATAGCTGTTTTCTCCTTCTCTCAAAGCAAAAGAACTCTCAGTGTTTTAGATGGGCACATGACCGCCCAAAGTAACTCTTTTATTTCCCAAACGTATTTGTTCCAAGTGATTGATATGTGACTAATTTTGAGCCAATGGCCTGAATAGAAATAGCCTTATGGACGTTTCTCAGGACTTTCCTTAAATGACATGTGCCTCATGCCTTTTTTCCTTTCTCTTCATTCCTTCCTCTGCTCTACTGCTAAAATAGGGTATTGTTATTATAGTTTTAGCCATTATCATATGCCATGAGGATAGAGTCCATACCTTAGGAATGGGAAGTAATCATCTAGAAGGAGCTGGTTCCCTGAGGACTTTGGGAAGCAGAGCTAACATGCCACCCCTGAACTTTTTACCTCTAAATTCTTTCATGAGCTAGAAATAAAATTAAGCCACTGCTGGTGGTCTCTGTAATTTATGACTGAATCTTAAGTGATACATCATGATTCTATTTATGAAATTTTAAAACTAAGTGCAGAATAATATGCCTTTTAAGTAAAATAATTTATAATTACTATCATATTTCTACCATCAATTTCATAGTTATATTTTAACACTTCCTTAAAAAGATTTTTTTTAAGTATTATATACACTGAGGAAAATATGCAGTCATTAAGGGAATATATACGTGTAACCTTCACCCAAATAAAGAAATAGAATATAAACAACATACCAGAAGACTTCCTCATATGAATCTTAGGCCTTAACCATTTGAAGATAAATACTATATTGACTTGCAACAATGCTGACTGGTTCTGCCTGCTTTTGAACTGCATATATTTGGAATCATTCTATATATAGTCTTCTTTTGTTTGTTGGGGGAGGGTCTAACCTCCTTCTCTCAACATTATACTTATGAGATTCATATGATTTCACATAGCAGTTGTGTGTTCATTCTTACTCTTATATACCTTTTGGTTGTGTGAAAAAAATTGATAGTTAATATGGAGGTGTGCCACCTAGATCTCCCTTCAAGAAGGGGCTTGTTGTCTGGCTGCTGGGAGTATGGTCAGCATACAGCCTCTAGCTCTCAGCATATTCAGAGTCTGCTTTAGTTGCAGAGAGCCACTTTTTACAGAGTTCACGTTTTTCTCCAAGGAAACTCGCATCTGCTGATAGAGAGGGTCAGCGATGTAAAGACATGGCCATTTGGTCCCTATAGTGGACAATCCAATGTCCTCCAAATCCCCCCCTCCCCAGGGTCGGCGGGGGTTATGTCAGACCTGTATCACAGTTCAATTCTTCTTCTTCCCAATCATGCTTCTTTCCACTACCTTTAACCAATATTGACCCCTAATATACATCTTGTCTCAGTATCTGTTTCCAAATAGCCCAGCCAGTGACAGCTGGAACCAAGAAAGCAAGGGATAAGATAGGATTTCAGTGCTGGATCACTACTGTCTGCCTGGCAATGAAAACTCTCTTACTGGTGATAAGTGGGGCACAATCTCAGGTACAAGGTCATAATCTAATTAATGAAATGTTCACCAGTAGTGAACTGAGAGGGTATCACCAGTAGAAGAGAAAGTATCAGGTATTGCCGATATATCAAGAAAAGAGTAACACTAAGAAAAATGGACCGAATAGCTATTGCTAATTGTCATCACTACTCTAGAAGAGTGGTTCCCCACTAGGGACAAGTTTGCTCCTGCCTTCCACCCACTGCCATCTGTTTATGGTGATCATGAAGTGAGCCCTGTCAGACCCATCATTTCATAAGGTTGAGGGGCCCAGAAGTAAGTCATTGTGAAATGGAAGTGATAGTTTATCTGAGATCAAGCACAAGCAGGACCTGAGGGCCCAAACAAGCTGCATGAGCAGACAACAAAGACTCACATGACACATATCAAGGCTGCTCCGGTGCCCCTCCCTCCACTTACACATAGCCATATGGGGAGTCTCTTGCAACTAGCTAAAAAAAAGGGAGAAAAATCAACATTTGGCTGACAGATGATTGGCTTGACATTGGATAGTAACTGCAGTACAGCCTCATTTAGGTGTGGCCATGAAAAGATTAGTGAGAAATAATCCTCTCATTTGGCAGAATTTCAGGTCATGTATCTCGCCATCAAATTTGTGTGAAATAAGGAATGTCCCAAGGTTAGAGTATATATAGACTCACGGGCAGTGACAAATGAAATTGAGGGCTACTCAGGAACCTGAAATAAAATTTAAAAATAAAAATAAAATAAAATAAAGAATTAGGAAGTATGGGTTAAAGGCATATATACGGACATAAGAGAATGGTAATAAAGAGTGTAGAATTTGTAGAGCATATAAATGCCTATCAGAATGCACAAAGTCCTAAACAACTATGTAAACAACAACAACAACAAAAGCCAGCTGACCAGCCAGCATTGCCATTGACAACCCCGGCACTGGAACAAGGGGTGCACAACAGAAGTAGCCATGATGGCAGAGATGGAGGCTATGCATGGGTTCCATGACAAGTGCTCCCACTTTCCAAGGCTGATCTAGTTATCACTGCTACCAAATATCCAACCTTCTGGGAACAGAGAACACCACTGAGTTAAAAATATGTCACTATTCCTTGAGGGGGCAAACTGGCTAGTTGGTTGCAAGTTGACTACTTGGGTCTTTCCATCTTGGAAGAGTCAACTGTTACATTGTCATAGAAATAGACATGGATTTTGAGTATAAATTTTCCTTGTCTGCCTGCATGTCCTCAACCAGCACTACTATTCAAGGGCTTTTGAAGCAGTGGATCCACATACAAGGGATTCCACATAATATTTCTTCAGATGAAGAGACACTTGTTTATAACAAACTGGACACAGAGTTGGGTCCTATGACAGTCCAACTGATCAATTTTTCTCATTATAATTAGTGTGCTTTGAGTACTAGTTAAGAAATTCTGTGTATTCCAAAGTCATGAAGATATTCTCCTAGGTATTTACTAAAAGCTTTATTGTTTTACATTTCGTATTTAGATATACAACAGACCTGGAATTGATATTCTGTGAATGGTATAAAGTAGGGGTAATTTTTTTTTCTTTTTTCCATATGGAAATTCAATTGACCCACCATCATTATTGAAAATTTTATTCCTTCCTCTCTATACCACTTTGTTACTTTTAAGTTAAAAATGTGAACATGTGTTGGAATTCTAATTTTCTCCATTGTTTGATAATACAATCCTGTGCCAAAACACACTGTCTTAATTCTCACAGTTTTATTAAGTTTAGATAACAGGTAGTATAAGTTTTCCAGTCTCTTTAAGTTCACCTTGACTTTTCTGGGTCCTTTTCATTTCCCTAAAAATTATACATTGAGATTCCTAATTTCTAGACAGAAAGAAAAACATAACGGGATTTTTATTCTGATTTTATTTAATATATAGATCAATTTGAGGAGAATTAACATGTTTTACAACACCCAGTCTTCATCAACATTTATTAGGTCCTCTTAATTTCTTAATTCCTTAATGAATTAAAATCTATCTACAATAAAAATTTCCATGTTATCTCCTAAGTTTTTCTCATTCAGTTGAAATCTGCACTTTACCATTTAAGAATTGCCTGAAACTTTTCTAATACGTTCACCAATGTTTGTACCTATACACAGAAGAACATTTTTTTTTTCTTATTTTGCTTAACTACAGGTATTTGTTACTGTTTTTTTTTTTTTTTTTCCGTACGCAGGCCTCTCACTGTTGTGGCCTCTCCCGTTGCGGAGCACAGGCTCCGAATGCGCAGGTTCAGCGGCCATGGCTCACGGGCCCAGCCGCTCCGCGGCATGTGGGATCTTCCCGGACCCGGGCATGAACCCATGTCCCCTGCATCGGCAGGCGGACTCTCAACCACTGCACCACCAGGGAAGCCCAGATACTGTTTTTTAACCACTCCATTATGAAGAATTTCTTCCTTTCGCTTCCAGTCATAATCCTCTTCTGGTTTTCTTTCTACTGCTAGGATGCTCTTATTTTTCTTTTCTGGTTCTTTGCCATCCTTTAAAAGTCATTATAATATAGGATTCTATCTTAAATTCTGTTCTTTTCTCATTGTACATATGCTGCTGGGTCATTCAACCTATTCAGTTTGTTTGAATTATTAATAAGGTGCAGATTGTTCCCAGTTTTAAAAATATCCTGTTCAAGTCTCTTCCTAGGCATTAGACCATATATCAAACTAACTTCCTAAATAGATGTCTCAAGGGCTATCAAGATCACTATAACCAAAAAGAAACCTTTAATCTTCTCAAGCTAAGCCTTCTCATGTGTTTCTCATTTCTCTTAATGACACCTCAGCTATCTCATTTACAGAAATATTAACATAGTCATGGCCAGTTTCTCCTCTTCCTCAAACTCAAAAATCCAATGAATCACCTGATAATTTCCCTCATATATATTCAATATATGTAATGGATTTGAGCAACACTACAAACAGGGTTTCCTGTCTGCAGACTTGATCATGTTGATATTGAAGACTGTGCTGACTGGGAGCGTTTACCTCACACCAGGATCTAAACACTTAGAATTCTACTTTAGAATGCTATGTATTAAAATAATTTAGAATGTACTTTTAAGTTCAAAAGCAGGAATGATAAATTATCAAATATCAGAAATAAAAAGTTAACTCAAATGTAATGCTGAAAGGTCGCTGAAGCTGAATGGATAATAAAATTAGGAAAGTTAATATAAGGGTAAGAATTTGGAGATTCAAGATCCTTGGAGCAATAGAAATTGAGACCTTAGGTTTATATGAGGCAAGAAATTGCAACTGAGTTTCAGTAATACAGATAACAGCCCAAAGTAATGTCCCACTTATGAAACAGGAATTTTAAAATACAGCCCTGTATACTACAAAGAAGCCTGATATTTATTGAGATCTAGAGTAGAACAAGAGTCTCCTGGGACTATTTTGCAATATCAAATTTGGATCATTCATGGACATAGGAATAAAATACATACTATCTAAGACATTGACATGAAAACAGATACCAAACCACTAGTGAACTCCATTAGTCTCCCATTAAAAATAAACACAAAAAGGCTCTGCTGAATAATATTTACAACATAGAACGCTCAGGGTTTCTTCAAATATCCCAGCCCACACTCTCAATAACACACACTCCAGATAAGCTCACAGTTAAAAAATAAAAATAAAAAACATAGTATGACAAAATAGAAAATTCTTGAGTTGAAAGTCAGAATATTTAAGAATAATTTATATCCAGATCTAGAAATAATAATCTAAATGTTTAAGAAAGTTATATTTAAAATATTTTAAAATGATGGCAGAGAATAATTAGATAAGAACAGAATTAAATGCACAGCAAATGGCCTATTACATCAAGAAAACAAATAGAAACTCTAAGAATAAAAAGTATTATTATTACAACAAATGTGCTAAATGGATGGGTTAAAGAGTAGACTATATAAAGGAAGAGATTTTCTTAATGACAAAATATAACCAAGCAAGTTACCTAGGAAATAATACAAAGAAGTAAAGAGATAAAAAATTTAAAGAAAGATAATTTGGGGGTTACAGAAGCAAACGAGAAAATATGGCAGAAAGATAGTATTCCAAGTGATGATAGCTGAATATTTTTCAGAATTGAAGAAATGTTTTCAATTTGAAATATGTGTTTAAATTTTGAAAGATCACATGTGAACCTGAACAAGATACATTTAAGAAATCCATATCTGGACACATTATAGTTATACTGCAAAAATCTTAAAAACAAACCAAAAAACCTTAAAAGCACCAGAAAAAATAAACTGTCTACCTATACAGTAAAGGCAAATAGATATACAGCCAACTTCTCATGAGCAACAACATACCACAGAAGACAATGGGATGGTTTCTTAACAGTGCTCATAGATAGTAACTAACAATCCAGACAAGTTTTATGCAGAGATAATATGTCAGTGCTTCAAGAGTCAGGGTGAAATAATATTACCAATTCAGCAAAGTAAAACAAAAAATTATTATGCAAAGAAAAGAATGAGAAATTTAATCAAGATTAAATGTGAATAGACTGAATGACCAGCAGAATGAACTGATAAAGCAAGTAACAAATTTAATCAAGAAGAGCAAAGAAATGCAAATGTTGGGAAATCAAAATATGCACATACAGGAATTCTAAAAGAATACTTATTCTAGGGCTTTAACATCAAGGTAAAAATAAAATAAACCGAGAAAGAGGGAGGAGAGGAGCTCAAAGCCAACATACTACAATGCCATTCTGGATTCTGAAAGAGGGCAAATATAACACCATCCCTCGGTATCTGGTATCCCTGGGGGAATTAGTTTCAGGACTCCTATAGGTACCAAAGTCTGTGGATTCTCAAGTCTTTTATATCAAATACGGTAGTACAATTGGTCCTCTACATCTGTGGTTTCCATACTCAGTGGTTTCTCATCCATGGATACAAAGGACTGACTGTACTGATTAACTTTAAACTCTATTAAATATGCATATTATAAATATAAGGGAACCAAAAAAAAGCAATTGAATGTAACATTTCCAAAGCAGTAAGAAAAAGAAAGGGACTAAAGAATGCTTCATCAATCTAATAAAAGGCAAGAAATTTGAAAACAATGCAAATAAAATTCATAGTATATTGAAAATATAAAAGATGATAGAAATTATACAAATTATATCAATACAATAAAAATTAATTTAGAAATAATATATTAAGAAGAAAAAAGATAATTTCATATATACATGGAGATACCACTTATCTGAAGATTTTAACTCCAAAATAATACTAAATATTATTAATGGTACATACATGTGAAATAAATGCATAAAAACATAGGTGAAAATAATATACACATACATTCCCAAAACTGTTTCCTCTGGAGGGGAAAGAAGGGCTAGGAATGTGATTGGGAAAGAGAACAAATGACCCTGAATTTAATCTCTAGCGGTTTATTAAAAGGCATTGTGAAGAGAAGAAAAGTTTCTTAAAAAGAAAACTCCAAAGCACATACATTTAACATTATGTGTTAAAAAGATCACAACTTTAAAACAAATAGAAATAAACTCTTTTTAAAAAAGGAATGGACTTAATCTGCTTAAAATGTTTAAATGGTTTTCTTTGCCTCCACAGATTTCAAATCTTTCATTTAGGTTAAAATTGTCTTTATGAACTACTTTCTGCTTATTTCTCCAGTTAATCTTTGCTAATCTTTGCCAACTCCCTTCCTTCCTTCCTTGCCAACTCCCTTCCAACATTCTCTAGGTTTCAGTTTGAATGACTCTTCCTCTTAAAAACCTTCCTTGATGATTCAGGCCGTTTTCAGGTTACCTAAACCTTCCACATTCTATAGTTTTATGTCTTGTTATGGTTCTAATTGATTGCTTCTTCTACCAGATCTAAAACTCTCTTAGGGAAGAGCTTGCATCTATCATATTCACATTTATTCCAAGTACCTCACATGGTGAATGACATATAAATACATGCTCAACTTTTTTGTTATTAAATGAACAGATGACTAAATAAATCACATAAGCAAAATCAAGAAGTTATCTCCAAAGATTCTTTCAGAATTAAAATTCATAATTTTTCTTTTTTTCCTGTACTAGGGCCTCTCACTGTTGTGGCCTCTCCCCTTGTGGAGCACAGGCTCCGGACGCGCAGGCTCAGCGGCCATGGCTCACGGGCCCAGCCGCTCCACGGCATGTGGGATCTTCCCAGACCGTCCCCTGCATCGGCAGGCGGACTCTCAACCACTGCGCCACCAGGGAAGCCCAAAATTCATAATTTTTAAAATCCATGTACTGAATTCTGAATAATCAATGAATATATACAAGTCTTAAATATTACTGAAGATTTGTTTTAATTTTGAAGTCAATAATTAGATACAGGAGATTCATGTTTAGAAATTTAGTCTAGAAACTGGAAGAGACAATCCCTTTATCTCTTTACATTAAATTTCAATTAAAATATACAATGTTCTTCTTTCTTTCCTGTTTTTCCTCCTGTCTACAAATTAGAAAATTAAGAGGTGTCACATTGCTGAGTCATGAAATTGTCCATGGCTTGCAAAGAGAAAAACTTTTTTTTTCTCTTAATGTGTCTCCTTTGTTCCTATCACACATGTTGGCATGCTGAGTCTTATATCCCATGATAAAATAAGGTGATTCAGCTACACGAATAGTAGTAACTATGACCAAATTCCCCATAAAGTTCATACAAAATGACTGTATATATGACTGCATGTATTCATATCTCATACTTTGGGAGGCTAAAATACCTTGTAAAACACAGTCTAACCACAAATTCATATCCAGTAACACAGAGATAAATTAATACTAATAATGTATTTGATCAGCAATTATTAACCATTTTGTATGAGTCAATGGGTTTTCTCAAACATTTTATTCCCTAGACTTCTTAAGGCATTTCTGGAACAGGATTCATAACATTTTAAAAGCAATTATACTCTATCAGAAAGTGGTTTCTGTTTTGAAGCAGAAGGCAGAAGCCAGAAATCCAGAGTTTAATTTATGTCAGTGAAGAGAAGTAGCCTCATATGAGTTTCATGAAGTAGTGAGTGGCAGGGAAGGATTGGATGTACTGGCTGCAGTTAACCCAGAGCTGTGGTGTGAGAAGTAATTCTGAGGTTTCAGTCAAGGGACTCTTCAATGTCCTTGTGCTCTCTAAACTGGTGAGGAAGTTGAAAGAGTTCAGAAAGTAGTGGGGAAACTTTTATTCCATTTCCATATCAAGTTTTTTTATGGTAGCTGTTTCAAACATTTTGCTGTCTTAAAATTGTCTGACACTCTTTGTCTTGGAACATGACCTCAAAGATGTTTTACTACTAAGTGTAAGTTCATCTCACTTGAACTAATTCCATTTTTCCTTCCCTCTCTTTACAAGTTTCCTCAGGCTCATGATTTATTCCTGACTCTTCTATTTCTTTCATGCCTCATATCAAAACTTTCAGTAAATCCTGGGAGCTTTAAAATGAAAATATATCCAGAATCTTACCACTTCTGACCATCTCCATGGCTACCATCTGGGTCCAAGCCACAATCTTCTCTCACTTGGCATTATTATAACTGGTCTCCCTGCCTCTATCCTTGACCTCTTACAATCTCTTCTGCATACAAGAGATAAAATAATCCTTCTCACGTAACTTATGTTCAAAGCTCTCCAACAGTTACTCATTTCACTTAGGATGAAAGCCGAAAATCTTAAAATGGCCAATCTTATCCTTCAAGGACTAGACCCTCATTAACCACCCTGACCTCATCCTCCACTACACAGTCCCAGTCCCTTGTTCATCCTAGGCTGTCTCACTGCCTGCCTTGCTTTTGCTGTAACACATTAGCTAGGATGCCACCTTAGGGCCTGGGCACTGGTCATTTCCTTTGCCTGGAATTCTCTTCCCTCAGATTTTTATGTAGTAACCCTTGTCTTCATTCAGGTCTTTGTTCAAATTTCTTGTTAGTAAACCTTTTAAAAATTTAAAGTTGGGCTATCATTCCCTATATTTACCATATTTATCACTTCTTCCTCTTTCCCTTTCTCTCTCTCTTTCTGCTGCTTTTCTTCCTTCCTCCCTCCCTCCCTTCTTTCCTTCCTTTCTTCCTTCCTCCCTTCCTTCCTTCCTTCCTTCCTCCCTCCCTCCCTCCCTCCCTCCCTCCTTCTCTCCCTCTCTCCCTCTCTCCCTCCCTTCTTATCCATTGGACTGAATGATTACTTTGAATGATTGATAGTTGCTTTTACAACTAGAATATAAGCCCCAGGGGCAAGGAGTTTTGGCTGTTGTGATCATCGCTCTTCTTCAAGAGTCTAGTTATAGCTATGCAGACATTAAATTAATTGTGATTAAAGGAATTAATTATATTTTTCTTTTTTACAGTATTGGGTGGTGAAATAATACCTTTCCAAAGCTAAATTGTTTGTTTGTGCCCTAGATCCTTTACAATATATGCCCTGTAAGTATTATTTTACCCTTTCCTTCAGTCTTTACCTTTGCTTAGCTCATGAATGCATTCAGATTTTTTGCTAATCCAGATAAGGCCTACAGCTCCAAACCTGCCATATTTTCTGGCACAGTAATTTACATTCAGCAATTTTATCATGGTTCTCTCCTTTCACATTTCCTTTTTGTAATTTGTATCTGCTTCTTACATGTCCTGAAATTGCTTAAATGACTCTCATTATTGGTCTACTTTTATCATCAATTCATTGTTTCACTTTCAGTCCCCAGGTTGTTTGATCTCTGAATAATATTTTGAGCCTGGGACCATTCTGTTCTTTGGAAAACTTCTCTTTTGATTAATGAAGTGGTTGAATTATTTATGGCCAGATTTAGTCTTACTTTTGGCTTTCAAAGTAGGAAGAATTCTCAGGGCATTTTCCCTAACTCTGAAATATTCCTGGAGCTTTTAAGAGAAAAGAAACTAAGGTTAACAATATTAGTTTAAAGCAAATACCAAAGTTGTTTTCTTAATATAATTGTCCAGTTAATACAGATTTATTGAAAATATACTATGAACATGGACAGAAATAATTACTTAGTGCAAGGAAAGGAAAGTAGACTTTCTCTTGCTAAATTAGTATTTGATTTACTGTAGTCATTTCTTATAACATTGCAGAGAATATAGAAGTGGAAATGACAATTTGTAATTACATGACATACTTGTGGAAATAACAGGAACTAGGTTCCCAAAGATAAAGCTATAAAAAAATTGTTGCAGTGAAGCTACAAGGTTCATGATAGGTTAAAAAGTGAGTGATCACAAAAAATGTTTATAGGAAATTTACAGTTTATAAAGAGTTTTGACTTCTATTATTTGACCTCTAAATAAGCGGTATACTGATTTTATCACCATTCTGAGGAAGTTTAACTTCAGAAGGTTTACGGGACTTAAAAAGAATTATTCAGCATGTGGATTATTCCTTTCAGTCCAGAGCTCCATCTTTTTCTATAGTACTGTTGTATGTGTTTACGGACAATAGTATTCCCCTAGTCTCCAGTTTCTATGTGGCAAGATTTACATGGGTTCCTTGGCTCTCAAAGTGCAGTCCAAGGACCACTGAAGATTTCCGAGACCCTTTCACAGGATCCATTAGACCAAAACTCTTTTCACAATATTAAGTTATTTGCCTTTTTTCACTCTTGTTCTCTGATGAATATACAATAGAGATTTCCAGAGATTATCTGACATGTGATATTGAAACAGATTGAAAGCAGAAGCAGATATAACATTCTAGATGTCTTCTATTACATACCAAAGAGATCTGCAGAAATATAAAACAATGCCACCACTCCTAACACTATTTTTTGTTTTGTAAAAGATATTTTTCATAAAAACATGTTCTTTATTTTAACAAGTAATGGGTTTGTTACTATTTTATATAATTTATATAATTGATTAACTTTTATTTTAATTAATAATTATTTAAAATATTTCTCAGTCTTAAATTTCCAATATAGTGTCAATGGATTTAACCTACTTAGATGAAATCTCTTTGGGATACCAAGTAATTTTAAGAGTCTAAAGGAGTCCTGAGGTGAAATATTTGAGAGCTACTGCACTACAGCAATCATTCTAGAAATGGTTCCCACCCCTTATTCACAGTTCCCCATGCAAGAAGAGTGGGTTATTGGACCAGTATGTTACCTCCATTATACCATCTTTTGACTGCCATTTGTCACTGCTTGTGCCTGATTAAGAAATTGGTTGAATTTAAGAAAAGGATGGAGGGAGGTTTTCTATTACCCTTTCATGAAGTACATGTAATTAGGAGACCAGAAGGATCTGAATTTATTTCTTTCTGGCCTTTGAATATTAGAAGAATCACTCTTCTCAGGGCACAAGTTTTCTTATCTATAAAATGAAAATGTTGGAGTGAATTAAAGTCTTTCTAGCTGTACATTCTACCATGTTTAATTTTAAACAAACCCATTTATATGATGATTATATTATACCAAAACATGATACTTTCTGTCCTCCTTTATCTTAGGTTCTATTTCTCATGGGTATACTTAGAAACATACCCCTGCCCCTAGCAATTATACCTCTAGATATAAACTCTGAAATGCCAAGAAGTTTCAGTCAGAAAGACAGTTTGTCAACTATTAATGTAATTTAATAGTAGTGCTTTTAAAATAATCTGGTGATTATTTGCAGAAAATGATCTGCTTAATCAAGGAGAAAATCATTGTGATGTTCTTTACCTTTGATCAACATTTGAGATTTGAAGAAAATCACTAGTGAATAAAGTTGGCATAAAAATCACTTACATAATTCACCTTTATATACTGTGCAAAAACTTGTTGAAAGTTATGGAAAAATAATCTTAGAATATTAAACATATTCCCATGGGTTCCCTCAGGCTCTGAAAAATATTTATCCTGAAGAATTTCAAAGGAAAATTCCAAAACTGTCATGTGGATGGGAATATTTGTAAATCAACTTAGACAAAGGTAAAAATACACCAAAAAATTAACCTGAGGATTAATTTCCAGGTATATTCTGTGAATGGTTTTCTGTATATGATTAGGGTAAGCTGTTCTGGGATTAATCTCATGTAAATATTTTTAAACTAGGGAAATGTTATATTAACTATTTATTGAATAGAAACATATATCAGTGTTCAAAATACTTGGCCAACATTTGTGATTTCAAAGGTTAAGATGATTATGTTTTTTCCAAGTTGACTTTTATTGAACACTATGTAAATACTGGGTAATATATAGATAAATGCAAATCCAAAATCTTTAAAAATAGTACTTTGAAAATTTCTTTAAGAAATCAAAATTAGCAGGTAACTTCTGAGTGTTTCTAAAACATAGATAAATACTATTAATTTTTGGTAAAATGAAAAGACTTATGAATAACATGCTAAGAGACTGTAAGTGAAAAAGTAAATAATTTTTCACAGAGGATCCAGAAAGGTTGATAGAAAAAGTTGTATTTAAGACAGGCTTTTTAAAATATGAGTTCTCCCATTAGAGACTAAAATAAAGGGATTCAGTAAAGACTAAACAGCTTTCAACAAAGGCATGACAAATTAAAATCCCTTTAATTTGTCAAATTAGATTTAAATATGTCCAAATATAAGCAGCATTAAGAAAAGATAAGTAGACTACCATGGTGCTTGGTCACGTCTCCTCGGTTTGTGTATTTTAGTGCATCGTGACCTATTTTCAACTGACCGAGGGCTCTCTCTGGTGGCTGAAGACTGCTCTGAAAGTAAAATACTGGAGAATAAGTGCCTACTGGGAGATACCTTCTTCTAGTGATCGAAGATAATTACCGTATTCATACTCCAGCTCCCCCACCTTTGGCTGGATAACTCTAAGGCACATATTCTACACTGATTCCTTGAGTTCCACAGCATGGCAAGGTCCTAGGTGCCCACTTGTGATAATGGACTTGAGAATACATTCTTTATTGGCTGCCTTCTCTTCCCCGTTTCACTTTCCTTCTTCCATGTTGGTCTTGCTTAGGATTATATCAAAATAAACTAAACACACTCAACTGACTTTCATAGTGTTACTGGTGGAATATAAATTAAGACACATGGATTTAATTGATAAATAATACATTCTAAGAACCACTGTATCTTCTCATATTCCGTGGAATGATTCTGTACCAGTATCTTGCTTTCTCCTCTTTCAAGCTCACCAAGCAAGGTCCATGACAAATAATAGAAGCATGTAATTTAATGAAATGCAGAAGTAGAACATTTTAGTACATCTTAGACATTATAGTCTAAGAAATTTGATCTTCGCTTCAATAACTCTTAGTTTAAAAAGGCCATTGAGGGCTTCCCTGGTGGCGCAATGGTTGAGAGTCCGCCTGCCGATGCAGGGGATATGGGTTCGCGCCCCGGTCCGGGAAGATCCCACATGCCACGGAGCGGCTGGGCCCGTGAGCCATGGCCGCTGAGCCTGCGCATCCAGAGCCTGTGCTCCACAGAGGCCACAACAGTGAGAGGCCCGCGTACCGTAAAAAAAAAAAAAAAAAAAAAAAGGCCATTGAGCAGGTTGCTTGAGAGCAAAGAATTGGGAGTCAGATCAATTTGAAGGTTTGTGCCTTATTTCTCCATTTTCTAACCATGTGAACTTTGGCAATTACTGACATCACTAAATCTGTTTTTATAATAGGAAAAAATAAGAAAATTATTAAAGTAAAATGAAATATTCAAACCCTCAACTGAGTTTCTACTACAGAGAAGAATACTCATTAATTATCATTTGATATTGTTGTTCTTTTGTTGATTTTATTGTTAGGCTAGGTGTTGAGGTATTCAAATAGGCAGCAAAATTTAAGATTGAAATTAGTAAACTTTACTCTGTATGTGCCAAACTGTGTGTTAAGGGATGTTCAAATATTTTCTCATTTATGATTCAACTTCATAAAAATTTTATTAGGACATTCTATTTTGCCAACGGGGAAATTAGGGTAACCAACTTTCCTTCCTTGTTTGCCTGGGACTGAAGGGTTTCCTGTTACATGGGATTTTCAGTGCTAAAACAGGTAAAATCTCAAGCAAACCAGGATGATTTGGTCACTCAAGAACAGAGCATCAGTGAGAATAATTAACTTGTTCAATATCATAGATCTTGCAGTGGAATTTTTGGGCTTGAACTTTACTTGTCTGGCTTAAGAAAACTGCATGCTTCATTGTCTCTTTATAATAGCCTCATCCACACTGTCTCTACTCTAACAAAAATTTCCATGTTACATTGGCATAACCATCAGGAAGGAGCTCAAGATATCTTACAGCTATATTCTCAATATGGAAGATCTATTTTCTGTACCACTTGCATGTTATGCCATCACATACAGAATATCGTAGATGCTTTCTCCAAAGAAGACATAGATGGTCAAGAAGCACATGAAAAGATGTTCAACATCGCTTATTAGAGAAATGCAAATCAAAACTACATTGAGATAATACCTCACACCCGTCAGAATGGCTGTCATCAAAAAAATCTACAAACAATAAATGCTGGAGAGGGTGTGGAGAAAAGGGAACCCTCTTGCACTGCTGGTGCGAATGTAAATTGATACAGCTACTATGGAGAACAGTATGGAGGTCCCTTAAAAAAACTAAAAACAGAGCTACCATATGACCCTGCAATCCCACTTATGGGCATATATCCAGAGAAAAACATGGTCCGAAAGGATACATGCACCCCAGTGTTCACTGCAGCACTGTTTACAATAGCCAAGACATGGAAGCAACCTAAGTGTCCATCGACAGAGGAATGGATAAAGAAGATGTGGTACATATATACAAGGGGATATTACTCAGCCGTTAAAAAGAATGAAATAATGCTATTTGCAGCAACATGGATGGACCTAGAGATTGTCATACTGAGTGAAGTAAGACACTTCACTAAGACAGAGAAATATACATCACTTATATGCAGAATCTAAAAAGAAATGATACAAATGAACTTATTTACAAAACAGAATCAGACTCACAGACTTAGAGAAGGAACTTACGGTTACCGGGGGAAAGGGATTGTTAGGGAGTTTGGGATTGATATGTACACACTGCTATATTTAAAATGGATAAACAACAAGGACATGCTGTATAGCACAGGGAACTCTTGCTCAATAGTATATAACAATCTTAATAGGAAAATGTATAACTACACTTTGCTGTACACCTGAAACTATCACATTGTTAATCAATTATACTCCAATATAAAATAAAACGTTAAAAAAATTATGTAGATGCTACCTTTATCAGTAAGGTCATTTAAGACAACATGATGTTTCTTGCTTGCTCCACTTTATTTTTTT
Source organism: Aethalodelphis obliquidens (assembly GCF_003676395.1). NCBI lineage: Eukaryota > Metazoa > Chordata > Mammalia > Artiodactyla > Delphinidae > Aethalodelphis > Aethalodelphis obliquidens. Next base: position 2,889,304 of record NW_020838023.1, on the reverse strand, counting down.
AATTTTTTATGTGTTTGTATGTTAAGTAGTACACAGTTTTTTTTTTTAAACATCTTTATTAAGATATAATTCTTCACATTGTTGTGTTAGTTGCTGCTGTATAACAAAGTGAATCAGCTATACATATACATATATCCCCACATCCCCTCCCTCTTGCGTCTCCCTCCCACCCTCCCTATCCCACCCCTCTAGGTGGTCACAAAGCACCGAGCGAATCTCCTTGTGCTATGCGGCTGCTTCCCACTATCTATTTTACATTTGGTAGTGTATATATGTCAATGCCACTCTCTCACTTAGTCTCAGCTTACTCTTCCCCCTCCCTGTGTCCGCAATCCATTCTCTACACCTGTATCTTTATTACTGTCCTGCCCGTAGGTTCATTAGAACGCTTTTTTTTTTTTTTCAGATTCCATATATATGTGTTAGCATATGGTATTTGTTTTTCTCTTTCTGACTTACTTCATGCTGTATGATAGACTCTAGGTCCATCCACCTCACTACAAGTAACTCAATTTCACTTCTTTTTATAGCTGTGGAATATTTCACTGTATATATGTGCCACATCTTCTTTATCCATTCATCTGTCGATGGACACTTAGGTTGTTTCCATGTCCTGGCTATTGTAAAGAGTGCTGCAATGAACATTGTGGTGCATGTCTCTTTTTGAATTATAATTTTCTCAGGGTATATGCCCAGTAGTGGGATTGCTGGGGCATATGGTAGTTCTATTTTTAGTTTTCTAAGGAAACTCCACACTGTTCTCGATAGTGGCTGTATCAATTGACATTCCCGCCAACAGTGCAAGAGGGTTCCCTTTTCTCCACAGCCTCTCCAGCATTTATCATTTGTAGATTTTTTGATGACGGCCATTCTGAGCAGTGTGAGGTGATACCTCATTGTAGTTTTGATTTCCATTTCTCTAATGATTAGTGATGTTGAGCATTCTTTCATGTGTTTGTTGGCACTCTGTATACCTTCTTTGGAGAAATGTCTATTTAGGTCTTCTGCCCATTTTTGGACTGGGTTATTCATTTTTTTATATTGAGCTGCATGAGCTGCTTGTGTATTTTGGAGATTAATCCTTTGTCAGTTGCTTTGTTTGCAAACATTTTCTCCCATTCCGAGGGTGTCTTTTCATCTTTTTTATGGTTTCATTTGCTGTGCAAAAGCTTTTAAGTTTCATTAGGTCCCATTTGTTTATTTTTGCTTTTATTTCCATTTCTCTAGGTGGTGGGTAAAAAAGGATCTTGCTGTGATTTATGTCATAGAGTGTTCTGCCTATTTTTTCCTCTAAGAGTTTTAAAGTGTCTGGCCTTATATTTAGGTCTTTAATCCATTTTGAGTTTATTTTTGTGTATAGTGTTAGGAAGTGTTCTAATTTCATTCTTTTACATGTAGCTGTCCATTTTTCCCAGCACCACTTATTGAAGAGCCTGTCTTTTCTCCATTGTATATACTTGCCTCCTTTGTCAAAGATAAGGTGATCATATGTATGTGGGTTTATCTCTGGGCTTTCTATCCTGTTCCATTGATCTATATTTCTGTTTTTGTGCCAGTACCATACTGTCTTGATTACTGTAGCTTTGTAATATAGTCTGAAGTCAGGGAACCTGATTCCTCCAGCTCCGTTTTTCATTCTCAAGATTGCTTTGGCTATTCGGGGTCTTTTGTGTTTCCACACAAATTGTGAAATGTTTTGTTCTAGTTCTGTGAAAAATGCCAGTGGTAGTTTGATAGGGATTGCATTGAATCTGTAGATTGGTTTGGGGAGTAGAGTCATTTTCAAAATGTTGATTCTTCCAATGCAAGAACATGGTATATCTCTCCATCTGTTTGTACTGTCTTTAATTTCTTTCATCAGTGTCCTATAGTTTTCTGCATACAGGTCTTTTGTCTCCTTAGGTAGGTTTATTCCTAGGTATTTTATTCTTTTTGTTGCAGTGGTAAATGGGAGTGTTTCCTTAATTTCTCTTTCAGATTTTTCGTCGTTATGGTATAGGAATGCAAGAGATTTCTGTGCATTAATTTCGTATCCAGCTACTTAACCAAATTCATTGATTAGCTCTAGTAGTTTTCTGGTAGCATCTTTAGGATTCTCTACGTACAGTACTATGTCATCTGCAAACAGTGACAGTTTTACTTCTTTTCTGATTTGGATTCCTTTTATTTCTTTTTCTTCTCTAATTGCCGTGCCTAAAACTCCCAAAACTATGTTGAATAATTGTGGTGAAAGTGGGCAACTTTGTCTTGTTCCTGATCTTAGAGGAAATCGTTTCAGTTTTTCACCATTGAGAACAATGTGCTTGCTCCACTTTAAAAGTCCTTAACTTGTCTGTAACAGTTTATTTCTGCTTAAACTGAAACTATTTTTCCTCTTTTTCTTACCAAACACAGAAACAAACAAGAAAGTCTTGTTCATTATTAACTTACTGAAACAGCAGTTCTCATTCTAATATCAATCTTTTTAACTGGAATTGCTTCTAATATTTCTTCTCATAACATGTAGGTATATACAAATACGTGGTCGTGTAATTTTGTTTTCCAGTGTGGTGATATCTGAGCATTTATAAGGTTCATATAACTTAATTATAAATTACTTCTTTTGTTCTCCATTATATTATATATGGTAGACATTACTATTGTTTAAAAATCATGTATGTTGCCAGACTATATTATCTTTTAGTTTAATTTTAGAACAGTAGAGTTAGAATTATGGTATATTTGGTTTTTTTAGTGGAGCCATCAAGTTATCTAGAGTGGAAAACACTGACATAGACATTTTATGTGGTTGCCTTCAACAAAGGAAAGCGATTATTTACAAATAATAATAATGATAGTTCCTAAGAAGCATAAGAACTGGATATAATCACCTTTCTTTCTCCAGTAATAACTGGGTTTAAGTTTTAGGAATTCCATTTAGATATGTAAATATATTCTTGAGTACCTAAAACTTTTTATTTCACAGGGAGATTTTCAAATTTTGAGACACAGCAAAACATAGTCTCTGTGCCATAGAAAAATACTTTTGGAGCCAATTGGGAAGGAAAGTATGAAAGGAAGTGTGGATAAGCTGCAACTATAAAGCTTTACAGAATCTTGTTAAAAGAGAAGGAGAAGGCACACAAACAAAGACCATGATCCTGGGAAATGAATTTCTGAAGAATAGTAGAAATAATGAGGTATATATGTGTTCAAGGTAACACAGTAGAAGAGATTAAGAAACAGAAAAAGACTAAAGTTGGAATTCCCATTTTAAAGAAACTGAGTTGTGATTAATTGAGTGGTCATTGAAATAGCTTTGTTTGGTGATAGAGAAGGTTGTAATTTGGAATCTAAGGAAGACCATGGCCCAATGAAACACTTGTGAAATAATTATTTATTTTTATTCCTCCAACAGAGAAAAACTGATCCTCCCACTACGATTTAGCTATGTTTTAGGAAATAGGAATATGAACTCACTGAGAAATTTTTCAAGGTCTTTTCTAGAATGAACTGTAAATATTATCTAATGAATACTTATTTTTTGCTAGACATGCTGGCCAGGAGTTTTACATGTGATGATCTTTATTCTCTTCAATGACCTCATGCGAAGTATTATTTTACCTACTTTAAACATGACAAAATTGAGCACAAACCAGTAATTTGACCAACATCAGATTATATGTGGTGGAAGCAGAGTTCACATATTGACATAAACGTTCTTTCTTTGAGTATTCCTTTATAAGTTCTACACACCTGTGCTTAATGTAGGCCATGTCTAAAAAAGTACTGATAGATTTTACTGATGTTAAGCAAAATTCAGCTTGCCTTTTATAAATAAGGTCCCATGATTATGAAACTTAACTAAAAGTATCTCCAAAAAATCTCAACTCAGTGTTTCTCCACTCTCCCTTCCTTTTTCTCTTATTTTTGTGTCATTTGCATTAAAACAAACTCTTCTTTTTGATCTAATATCAACAATGAACAATCACGTACCAAATTTGCTTATAATTGATGATTGCTCTGTGTCCATGTCCATTTTATTATTTAACCAATTAGTATATTAAGCAAATATTCAAAGATTGCATCATACCTTACAGTTTTTTCTGGAATGATATGCTATTTGAATCTCTCTTTTAAATTATTTGACATTTTTATTATTTAAAATTTGACCTAGCTATTAACTTATTATGCATTATCATAATACTATCCTTGAACTATTAGGTTGATGCTCTACTTGGCTTATCATTGTCACAGATTTTTCCTTTACTAGTACACCTGCCTCTCTGCTCTAAGAGGGAACATACTATATTACAAATCGAGTTATGCTCCTTCATTGCTTTAAAACTTTAAATGTTTCTTTAATTGCTTATGGATGATGTTAAAATTCCTCCCTAAGTCATATAATGCTAATACTTGCTGATTCACGTCCAGCTCATCACCACAGATTCTCCCTAACGCATCTTGTGTAATAAATGTTAACTATTTTTCCTAACTTTGCCACAGTTTTTTCAACTATTCCTGTTCTACCTAATTTATTCCTTTCACTCTTGCACATGCACAAATGCTTCCAGACCCAGTTCAAATATTACTACTCTGTGAAATCTTCTTCAGTTTTTCCTGGTTAAATTGGTCGATGTCCTTTTCGGTATTTTCTCAGTCATTTTTTTTTTTTTTTGCGGTACGCGGGCCTCTCATTGTTGTGGCCTCTCCCATTGCGGAGCACAGGCTCCGGACGCACAGGCTCAGCGGCCATGGCTCACAGGCCCAGCCGCTCTGCGGCATGTGGGATCTTCCCAGACCAGGGCACGAACCCGCATCCCCTGCATCGGCAGGCGGACTCTCAACCACTGCGCCACCAGGGAAGCCCTCAGTCATTTTATATTCATGTCTTTGTTACATTGGTTCACATTCTTCTTGTTTGCACATATGCCTTACCTTTTAGTGTGTGAGTGCCTCCATTGATTACTTCATACTGTGACTTCATTGTCTAAGCATTTCCTTAAATAAAGCCAGGACTTTATTACATGGGCTGATATACTTTTATTTTGGATGTGGTGTCTTATACAATAGACATCCATATTTCATTAAACATAGAAAGATTAATATTGAAACCAGTATTATCCTTTGGCAAAATTAAATCTTCAAATTCTAGAAATACCTATGTCTCCTTAACAGGTTACCATTAAAACTCTCTGTTTATAGGAGAATCAAAGCATTTGAACTCTATGGGATGAAGTAGCCAACACACACTAGAGAGGTGAAGATATAATAGGATAAAAGACCAAGTTTAGCCTATTTATACCTTTAGCTCAGAAACTTGAATCCTATCCAAATTTTTCAAATATATGGTTAGTTGAGGTGGTTATTTTAAAAGGATATTAACAGTAGTACACTGTTTGTATTATAGCCCTCAGAGTTGACAGGGATGAAGGGGAGTGATATTCACATGTTAGAGATTCGAGAAACTAATAACTTAGTTGTGGAAAGACTATAAAATGTCTTCAGGTATTTTATAAAATGCATTGTGTTTGTGGAATAGTATACAAATCCCTTGGTTTCTCTGTTATCTGGTGTAGTGTTAGAGATAGTTTTTGTTGAATTTAGGAGGTGGTAGTACAAAGGGAGCCAAAAAACATTTACATCCAAAGTGGAAACTAGTTGCATAATAAATATGAAATGGAGAGGCAAGACGGTGATGGAGTGAGTAATCAGGAGTAAAGGAGTAACAAGCAAATGCAAACTATGATTCTGCAACCTAAAGGGAACAAACGACCTAGATAAAAACACATACCAGATTCAATGCAATTCCTATCAAACTACCACTGGCATTTTTCACAGAACTAGAACAAAAAGTTTCACAATTTGTATAGAAACACAAAAGACCCCGAATAGCCAAAGCAATCTTGAGAATGAAAAACAGAGCTGGAGGAATCAGGCTCCCTGACCTCAGACTATACTACAAAGCTACAGTAATCAAGACAGTATGGTACGGGCACATTAACAGAAATACAGATCAATGGAATAGGATAGAAAGCCCAGAGATAAACCCTCACACATATGGTCACCTTATCTTTGATAAAGGAGGCAGGAATGTACAGTGGAGAAAGGACAGCCTCTTCAATGAGTGGTGCTGGGAAAACTGGACAGGTACATGTAAAAGTATGAGATTAGAACACTCCCTAACACTATACACAAAAATAAGCTCAAAATGGATTAAAGACCTAAATGTAAGGCCAGAAACTATCAAACTCTTAGAGGAAAACATAGAACACTATGACATAAATCACAACAAGATCCTTTTTGACCCACCTCCTAGAGAAATGGAAAGAAAAGCAAAAATAAACAAATGGGACCTAATGAAACTTAAAAGCTTTTGCACAGCAAAGGAAACCATAAACAAGACCAAAAGACAACCCTCAAAATGGGAGAAAATATTTGCAAATGAAGCAACTGACAAAGGATTAATCTCCAAAATTTATAAGCAGCTCATGCAGCTCATTAACAAAAACACAAACAACCCAATCCAAAAATGGGCAGAAGCCCTAAACAGACATTTCTCCAAAGAAGATGTACATTTTGCCAACAAACACATGAAAGAATGCTCAACATCATAAATCATTAGAGAAATGCAAATCAAAACTACAATGAGATATCATCCCACACTGGTCAGAATGGCCATCATCAAAAAAATCTAGAAACAATAAATGCTGGAGAGGGTGTGGACAAAAGGGAACACTCTTGCGCTGCTGGTGGGAATGTGAATTGGTACAGCCACTATGGAGAACAGTATGGAGGTTCCTTAAAAAACTACAAATAGAACTACCATATGACCCAGCAATCCCATTACTGGGCATCCACCCTGAGAAAACCATAATTCAAAAAGAGTCATGTACCAAAATGTTCACTGCAGCTCTATTTACAATAGCCAGGAGATGGAAGCAACCTAAGTGTCTGTCATCGGACGAATGGATAAAGAAGATATGGGGGCTTCCCCGGTGGCACAGTGGTTGAGAGTCGATGCAGGGGACACAGGTTCGTGGTCCAGTCCAGGAAGATCCTACATGCTGCAGAGCAGGTGGGCCCATGAGCCATGGCCGCTGAGCCTACGCATCCGGAGCCTGTGCTCCGCAACCAGAGAGGCCACAGCAGTGAGAGGCCCGCATACCACACACACAAAAAAAAGAAGATGTGGCACATATATACAATGGAATATTACTCAGCCATAAAAAGAAACAAAATTGAGTTATTTGTAGTGAGGTGGATAGACCTAGAGTCTGTCATACAGAGTGAAGTAAGTCAGAAAGAGAAAGACAAATACCGTATGCTAACACATATATATGGACTCTAAGAAAAAAAAACTGTCATGAAGAACCCAGGGGTAAGACGGGAATAAAGACACAGACCTACCAGAGAAGGGACTTGAGGATATGGGGAGGGGGAAGGGTAAGCCATGACAAAGTGAGAGAGTGGCATGGACATATATACACTACCAAACTTATAATAGCTAGCTAGTGGGAAGCAGCCGCATAGCACAGGGAGATCA